>NC_085028.1:17876723-17884223 GCF_963692335.1 Osmerus eperlanus
AGTGTCTGCAACCTGTTTAGTAGCTTCCTGGCCTGCCTGCCTGCCTGCCTGCCTGCCTGCCTGCCTGCCTGCCTGTCTGTCTGTCTGTCTGTCTGTCTGTCTGTCTGTCTGTCTGTCTGTCTATCTGTCTGCCGGCCTGTCTGCCTGCCTGCCTGCCTGCACAGACAGACCATGTCTGAGCCTGCAGCTGATATGAGGGTTGGGTTGCAAGGCTCCAGGCAGATACTATTGTAACTGTTGACAGGAAGCTGAATTTGGATGGGATGGTGTGTGTGTATGTGTGTATGTATGTGGGTGGGTGTATGTGTGTTTGTGTGTGTATGTGTGTGTGAGTGTGTGAGTGTGTGTGTGTGAGTGTGTGTGTGTGTGTGTGTGTGTGTGTGAATGTGTGTGTGTGTGTGTGTGTGTGAGTGAGTGTGTGAATGTGTGTGTGTGTGTGAGTGTGTGAATGTGTGTGTGTGTGTGTGTGTGTGTGAGTGTGTGAATGTGTGTGTGTGTGTGTGTGTGAGTGTGTGAATGTGTGTGTGTGTGAGTTTTCCCATATGGAGTACAGAGGGACGGTGTCTCTGCCGGCGTCTGTGCTGCACTAGAGACAGTGGAGGAACTGTACTGGCGAGCACCATTGTGTAGGAGTGAATGAGGGCCCTGTTAAACACACACACACACACACACACACACCCAGCCCCAGCCTGGGTCTGCAGCAGTGTGATTGGGGTTATAGTGTAACAGTAGATATTCTTCTCCTCTTCTGGTGTGGATTCTCTACCCTGGCTGCTTCATGTAACACCACAACATCTTAGCAGTCACACAACTGGGACCATGTGCTAACAGAAATGTCCCCATAATCTCTGCAGGGCCCTGGATAATGGTTAACTGGATAATAATGCTGGGTTCAAATCCGGCCCAGGCCCTTTACCGCATGTTTACCCTTCCATCTCCTTTCCTGTCCTCGACAAACACTGTGCTCTGTCACCAACATGATCACCTGGCCATCCAGCCCAGCCTGACGCACTGGTGAGTGTGTGTGTCTGTGTCTGTGTCTGTGTGTGTGTCTGTGTCTGTGTCTGTGTCTGTGTGTGTGTGTGTGAGTGTGTGAGTGTGTGTTTGTCTCTGAGGGACTCAGGGATGAAGTGACTCACCTCTGGTTTCAGAAAGATCTGTTGAGCTGCGCTCGCAAGCCTGGGACAAACCTTTCTGTTGTCTGCTATTTCTGTCTGGCTCTTGAAAAGGTGTCATGGTTGACTGTTTCATAACAAGAAGTTCACACTCAAATAGCTGCGGCAAGAGGCTGTTTTGCTGAGAGGGAGGGATGTGTGTGTGTGGGGGGGGAGGGGTGTGAGGGATGTGTGTGGTGGGGGTGTGAGGGATGTGAGTGTGTGGGGGGTGTGAGGGATGTGAGTGTGTGGGGGGTGTGAGGGATGTGTGTGAGGGATGTGTGTGTGAGGGGGGTGTGAGGGATGTGAGTGTGTGGGGCGGGTGAGGGATGTGTGTGTGGGGGGGGGGGGGGTGTGAGGGATGTGAGTGTGTGGGGGGTGTGAGGGATGTGAGTGTGTGGGGGGGTGTGAGGGATGTGTGTGTGGGGGGGGGTGTGAGGGATGTGTGTGTGGGGGGGTGTGAGGGATGTGTGTGTGGGGGGGTGTGAGGGATGTGTGTGGGGGGGTGAGGGATGTGAGTGTGTGGGGGGGTGTGAGGGATGTGAGTGTGTGGGGGGGTGTGAGGGATGTGTGTGTGGGGGGGAGTGTGAGGGATGTGAGTGTGTGGGGGGTGTGAGGGATGTGAGTGTGTGGGGGGGTGTGAGGGATGTGTGTGTGTGTGGGGGGTGTGAGGGATGTGAGTGTGTGGGGGGGTGTGAGGGATGTGTGTGTGTGGGGGGTGTGAGGGATGTGAGTGTGTGTGACGCTGGAGTGTGATTTGCTCCAATCTTCAGGACCAACAGACAGAAAGAGAGAGAGAGACCGGTATAGAGGTATACATATATATACGGTATATATATATATACCGTATATATACATATATAGAGAGAGAGGAATGGAATGTTCAACATAGCTGTCATTCTAGAACACTCAGAGAGCCAAGTGTGTGGGAGGAGAGAGAGAGAGAGGGAGGGAGACAGAGGGAGAGAGGGAGAGAGAGAGAGGGCGAGAGAGAGAGGGCGAGAGAGAGGAAGAGAGACATAGGGAGAGACAGAGGGAGAGAGATGTAGAATTAAAGGTGATGTGCTGTGACTCAGGCAGGAGAGTGGGGTTGTTCGCTTGTCCTGTGAGTGTGTGGGTGTGTGTGTGTGTGGGGGGGGGTTTGTGAGTGTGTGTGAGTGTGTGTGGGGGGGTGAGTGTGTGCATGTGTGTTTGTTTCCCTCCCTAATCCCCCCCACCCTAAACACACACCGTTACTCTGACAACCAAACCGAGGGCCCAGACATGCATCAGTCCTGATCGACGGTGATGTGTACTAACAGACCTCTCCTGTCTGACCTTTAACCTCCCAGAAGACAGAGAGAGAGTGGGAGGAGTGGGAATTAGGGAGGTGAAATTAAGAGAGAGAGAAGGAGAGAAGAGAGAGTTGGATGGATCTCTTGGTGCAGTGTGATTAATTAATAGGATCATTTTAGAGGTGCTGTGATCTTCTGGCTGTATGTGAAGGATATTGAGAGAGAGAGAGAGAGAGAGAGAGAGGTAAAGAGAGAGGGGTAGAGAGAGAGAGAGAGAGAGAGAGGGTGTGCTGTTTCGTCTGGCTGTATGTAAAGGATATCAAGGATGTCCAGACATGCGTTCACAGTTGAGCACAAGAATGCTAACCCAATTCATCACATGGCCTCAAATTTATCAGACAGGAAGTGATAGTATCACTGCTTCCTGTTGGACTGTTTGGTTTACTGGTCTTCCTGGAAGAGGGGGGCTGGGGTTGGAGGAGGGCGTAGGGGGAGGGGGGGTGGGGTTGGAGGTTCACGGGGGGTGGTGCATTTGTAGGATACTCACATCCAATTCTTTAATTCTCTCTCTCTATCTGAGGGGGGTGAGGGGTGGGGGGAGTGAGGGGTGGGGGGGTGAGGGGTTAGAGGCTGAGGGGGTTAGAGGCTGAGGGGGTTAGAGGCTGAGGGGGTTAGAGGCTGGGGGAGTTAGAAGTTGAGGGGGTTAGAGGCTGAGGGGGTTAGAGGCTGAGGGGGCAATGCCACATCAGACTTCAGTTGGTAATTAAGGGGTTTGTTAAGCAGCTTTTGAGAAGAGTAATTAGTTGACTTGATAGGTTCAGTGGAGCAAAACAGGGTAGGGGGGCAGGGGGGGCAGAGAGAGGGGGAGGGAGGCTGGGGGAGGACAGCGGGGGTTCAGGGGGCAGGGGGGCGGGGCAGACAGCAGGCAGCCCTCTCATGCTGACTCAGGCTGGGCGTGTGGGAACACCCTCACCCTCTCACCCCCTCACCCCCTCTACCCCTCACCCCTCCACAACTGGCCCCAGGGTTCAACTAACAGAATATCGTTTCATCAGATGTTCCGTATTGTATGCCAAAAATATATAGTTAAATATTAACTATGTCTGTGTATTAATACACCTAAAATATATACACATGTAAATGTGTAAATATGCTAATGTTAGTGTGTTTGGGTCCCTTGCTGTGAAGGCTCAGGCTTGCCCTCTAGTGGTGAGTGTGCAGGACGGCAGGAAGGCTGGCTGGGAGGGTCTAGCTGGGTCCAGATCTCGATCAGGAACCAGGAGGTGGTGTAGCTAGGTCCAGATCTCCATCAGGAACCAAGAGGTGTAGCTGGGTCCAGATCTCCATCAGGAACCAAGAGGTGTAGCTGGGTGCAGGTCTACAGCAGGAACCAGGTGGTGTAGCTGGGTCCAGATCTCCATCAGGAACCAGGAGGTGTAGCTGGGTGCAATTCTACATCAGGAACCAGGAGGCGAGGGGGAAGGGGGTGGGGGCGGGGGAGGCGAGGGAGGCGAGGGGGAAGGGGGTGGGGGCGGGGGAGGCGAGGGGGTGGGGGCGGGGGCGGGGGAGGCGAGGGGGAAGGGGGTGGGGGCGAGGGAGGCGAGGGGGAAGGGGGTGGGGGCGAGGGAGGCGAGGGGGAAGGGGGTGGGGGCGGGGGCGAGGGAGGCGAGGGGGAAGGGGGTGGGGGCGGGGGAGGCGAGGGGGAAGGGGGTGGGGGCGGGGGCGAGGGAGGCGAGGGAGAAGGGGGTGGGGGCGGGGGAGGCGAGGGAGAAGGGGGTGGGGGCGGGGGAGGCGAGGGGGAAGGGGGTGGGGGCGGGGGCGAGGGAGGCGAGGGAGAAGGGGGTGGGGGCGGGGGAGGCGAGGGAGAAGGGGGTGGGGGCGGGGGAGGCGAGGGGGAAGGGGGTGGGGGCGGGGGAGGCGAGGGGGAAGGGGGTGGGGGTGGGGGCGGGGGCGAGGGAGGCGAGGGAGAAGGGGGTGGGAGCGGGGGAGGCGAGGGAGAAGGGGGTGGGGGCGAGGGAGGCGAGGGGGAAGGGGGTGGGGGCGGGGGAGGCGAGGGGGAAGGGGGTGGGGGCGAGGGAGGCGAGGGGGAAGGGGGCGGGGGCGAGGGAGGCGAGGGGGAAGGGGGTGGGGGCGAGGGAGGCGAGGGGGAAGGGGGTGGGGGTGGGGGCGGGGGAGGCGAGGGGGAAGGGGGTGGGGGTGGGGGCGGGGGAGGCGAGGGGGAAGGGGGTGGGGGTGGGGGCGGGGGAGGCGAGGGGGAAGGGGGTGGGGGCGGGGGCGAGGGAGGCGAGGGGGAAGGGGGTGGGGGCGGGGGAGGCGAGGGGGAAGGGGGTGGGGGCGGGGGAGGCGAGGGGGAAGGGGGTGGGGGCGGGGGAGGCGAGGGGGAAGGGGGTGGGGGCGGGGGCGAGGGAGGCGAGGGGGTTAAAAAATAACAGACACCAAACAAACTATAGTGTGGACCACAACAAAATTAAAATACAAATTACAACCTATAGCCTTCCATGTGTCTTTATCAACATGTTTTGAGTATTTAAATGATGTATTCCGTATAAATTTACTGACAGAAGAATACAATAGGCTATGTGAGGAATAATAGCCGATAATAAAAATGTCAACACTGTTGTAGGTAGTGCACCCAATAGTAATGGAACGTCACGTGAACTTGGAATCTTCTCTCGCGCTTGTCGGTCCTCCCCTACACAACCCCGCGCGGACCGACTCAAGCCGCACTTCAGCTCACGCAAGCCTACCGACAACCCAGAACAAACGCGGCGGACAAACTTAGGAAACTTTTCTGGAAGTTGTCGGCAAAACACGAGGTAGGAGTCAGAATTTAGCGGACGGTACAAGCGAAGTGGAGTTTTTTTCTTCTTCTACAAGTGGACACTTGACGATGGTCCGGTTGCGCAGAGAAACAGCGAGTCTGTAGAAAGGTAAGTAGCAGTTGGTTCATTCGTGAACACGGCTGATTAACTCTTCCCACGCTCTGTCAGGTCAGCTTACCAAGTCGTTTACCAGCTATCTACAGTTGTCAAACGCTTGGGACATACTCAAGACCGGTTACTATGATAATCATATGTACGATGAAGCCATCATTTAGAAGCTTTTCACTTTTCAAATCTGTAGTCTGTGCCAGTTTCTTTTAATTTAGTCATAAGTTTAGGCACGCAACTAATCTTGTTAATCAGTAAACTGGATTCCTGCACTCTCATCTTCTGGCTTTGCAAAATACAGATTCTCTCTCACCCTCCTCCTCTGTCTCTCTCTCTGTCTCTCTCTGTCTCTCTGTCTCTCTCTGTCTCTCTCTCTCTCTCTCTCTCTCTCTCTCTCTCTCTCTCTCTCTCTCTCTCTCTCTCTCTCTCTCTCTCTCTCTCTCTCTGTTTACAAATGGGGGTCACTGCAGTTCTCTCTTTGGGGACTGTTGGTGAAATTTGCACAGTGACCGCTCGGTCTGAACGAGGGGGGAAGGGGGCGGGGGCGGGGGCGAGGGAGGCGAGGGGGAAGGGGGGGAAGGGGGCGGGGAGAAACCTTCCTGAAACGAAAGTCAAAAGCTCCCTGAGTGTCGTATTTAAATTATTTAACAGTTTACCGTGTCGTAGTTCAGTTTTTTAACAGTCATATCCAGACTGCTGCACCAAGAGCACAGTGTCTGTGTATATCTTATCTGATCTGAAGAAATAACTTACCAGAGGTAAGGAGAGAGAGAGACAGAGAGAAAGAGAAAGTGAAAGTGTGTGACAGAGAGAGCAGAAGAGAGAGAAATACTCTTGAGATGTGATATATTACTGATCTAACTCCAAATATTTCTGTTCAGTTTACTGACATGTGATCAGTGTTGTGTGTTGTGTGATCAGTGTTGTGTTGTGTGATCAGTGTTGTGTGATCAGTGCTGTGTTGTGTGTTGTGTGATCAGTGCTGTGTTGTGTGATCAGTGTTGTGTGATCAGTGTTGTGTTGTGTGTTGTGTGATCAGTGCTGTGTTGTGTGATCAGTGTTGTGTTGTGTGATCAGTACTGTGTTGTGTGATCAGGGCTGTGTTGTGTGATCAGTGCTGTGTTGTGTGATCAGTGTTGTGTTGTGTGATCAGTGCTGTGTTGTGTGATCAGTGCTGTGTTGTGTGATCAGTGTTGTGTTGTGTGATCAGTGCTGTGTTGTGTGATCAGTGCTGTGTTGTGTGATCAGTGCTGTGTGTTGTGTGATCAGTGTTGTGTTGTGTGATCAGTGCTGTGTTGTGTGATCAGTGTTGTGTTGTGTGATCAGTGCTGTGTTGTGTGATCAGTACTGTGTTGTGTGATCAGTGTTGTGTTGTGTGATCAGTGCTGTGTTGTGTGATCAGTGTTGTGTTGTGTGATCAGTGTTGTGTTGTGTGATCAGTGTTGTGTTGTGTGATCAGTGTTGTGTTGTGTGATCAGGGCTGTGTTGTGTGATCAGTGCTGTGTTGTGTGATCAGTGTTGTGTTGTGTGATCAGTGTTGTGTTGTGTGATCAGTGCTGTGTTGTGTGATCAGTGTTGTGTTGTGTGATCAGTGCTGTGTTGTGTGATCAGTGCTGTGTTGTGTGATCAGTGCTGTGTTGTGTGATCAGTGTTGTGTTGTGTGATCAGTGTTGTGTTGTGTGTTGTGTGATCAATGTTGTGTTGTGTGTTGTGTGATCAGTGTTGTGTTGTGTGTTGTGTGATCAGTGTTGTGTTGTGTGTTGTGTGATCAGTGTTGTGTTGTGTGTTGTGGGATCAGTGCTGTGTTGTGTGATCAGTGCTGTGTTGTGTTCCCAGGGATGGCGTCCGCAGGTGTTCTTCTGTCTGAGGAGCAGGTCCAGTGTTCCATCTGCCTGGACGTGTACACCAAGCCCGTGTCCACGCCCTGCGGACACAACTTCTGCCTGACCTGTATCAAAGACTACTGGGACACTTCTGACCAGTACTCCTGCCCCTTATGTAAGGAGAAATTCAACATCAGACCTAAGCTTCGTGTCAACACCTTCATCGCTGAAATGGCCGACCAGGTCAAGAGTTTAGGTGTGGCTGAACCGACACCTCTCACCCAGAAACAAGCCCTTAACAACCCTGGTTTAGTGTCCT
>NC_085028.1:17889223-17892151 GCF_963692335.1 Osmerus eperlanus
AAGAAAGCTTCCCATACCGGGAGTCCAACCCGGGCCGCCTGGGTGAAAACCAGGAATCCTAACCGCTAGACCATATGGGACACGACAACATCATATTGCTAACCAAACCAAACCAAACCAAAATATTAAAAAAGAAAGAATATGAACTGAATAGTGTCTAGGCTACCAACATTGCGCAATCGCGTTGTTATTCAAACGCATTTCAGAAGTAGCGGTCAACCGCAAAAGTTTCAACAGCACGAGCATAGCCAGCGACAGGTAATTGCGGCGGTAAACGACTCGTTATCATTTCACTGTCATGATCTGTCACACGATGGCGCAAAACTACAGCGCACCGCCAAGTTTAGGAAATGTAACCTACTTTTGCTGGTACACAGGTATCATTGTCAATAGGATCATGTGTAGATGTACCCCACTGATCTCTCAACAAGATTGTCACTGTTTGAATTATGTCCCACCTTAAAGTCTTATACGCACCTTGACCTTTTTCATGACAAAAAATAACAGACACCAAACAAACTATAGTGTGGACCACAACAAAATTAAAATACAAATTACAACCTATAGCCTTCCATGTGTCTTTATCAACATGTTTTGAGTATTTAAATGATGTATTCCGTATAAATTTACTGACAGAAGAATACAATAGGCTATGTGAGGAATAATAGCCGATAATAAAAATGTCAACACTGTTGTAGGTAGTGCACCCAATAGTAATGGAACGTCACGTGAACTTGGAATCTTCTCTCGCGCTTGTCGGTCCTCCCCCTACACAACCCCGCGCGGACCGACTCAAGCCGCACTTCAGCTCACGCAAGCCTACCGACAACCCAGAACAAACGCGGCGGACAAACTTAGGAAACTTTTCTGGAAGTTGTCGGCAAAACACGAGGTAGGAGTCAGAATTTAGCGGACGGTACAAGCGAAGTGGAGTTTTTTTCTTCTTCTACAAGTGGACACTTGACGATGGTCCGGTTGCGCAGAGAAACAGCGAGTCTGTAGAAAGGTAAGTAGCAGTTGGTTCATTCGTGAACACGGCTGATTAACTCTTCCCACGCTCTGTCAGGTCAGCTTACCAAGTCGTTTACCAGCTATCTACAGTTGTCAAACGCTTGGGACATACTCAAGACCGGTTACTATGATAATCATATGTACGATGAAGCCATCATTTAGAAGCTTTTCACTTTTCAAATCTGTAGTCTGTGCCAGTTTCTTTTAATTTAGTCATAAGTTTAGGCACGCAACTAATCTTGTTAATCAGTAAAACTGGATTCCTGCACTCTCATCTTCTGGCTTTGCAAAATACAGATTCTCTCTCTCTCCCCCCCTCCCCTCCTCTCTCTCTCTCTCTCTCTCTCTGTGTTTACAAATGGGGGTCACTGCAGTTCTCTCTTTGGGGACTGTTGGTGAAATTTGCACAGTGACCGCTCGGTCTGAACGGGGGTGTTTCTTAGCGCGGTGTGAACGAGAAAACGCACGGACACGGTGAAGCTATGGAGGGCGCCAACGATGTGGATTTATCAAACAACAATATAACACCGCTCTGGAAGAGACGCACTGCGACCCACGGCCTCCCGCGGGCCTCCGCTAAACCCAAGCCCCGCCCCCTCAGCTACCAGGTAGACGGAGTCCACACCACGGATTTCCCCGTTGGGGGTGGAAAGTGCAGCCAGTCAACTGAGAGGCTCGTGGACACACCTGTTGGCGGGACTGTTCTGAAGCACGTTCTAACAAACCCGCGCGGAAGACTCGGGTGGTTCGGAGTATAAGTATCGGCCATCTTTCTAACGGACGCTTCTCGCTCTCTAAGTTCAAGTCACTCGATGACACGGCAGCGGTGGACAACAGAGCCTATCACGGGGGTGAGCCTGAGAGCGTCACGACCGATAACGGGGTCACCATGCGTCTGCGGGAAGCGCAGAAACGTCTTTCTAGCCCACTCACGTTGACCTCACACAGGGACCAGATTGTGTTCGGGTCGAGTCCCTCCCATCCTGACCCTGTTTCATCTCAGCAGCCCTCCCCTGTCACCCCCCAACCACAACACCCATCCCTCCCCCACCCCCCGCACTCCTCCCAACCACAGCCCCTCTCCCCCCCAGCCTCCGCACCCCCACCCCTTCCCCCAGCTCCAGCACCCCCACCTCCCTCACCTCCCTCACCTCCCTTACCTCCTCCTCCGGCACCTCCCTCAACCCCCCCACCCCTTGCACCCCCTCCCCCACCTCCCTCTCTCCCTCCATCTCCGTCTCCCCCCCTCCCTCCTCCCTCTCCCCCTCCACCCCCCCTCCCTCCATCCTCCTCAGTACCCACAGTCGGCGGCCAGGAAGGTGGGGACCCAGCAGCTCATCCCCAGGGGGCTGGTGTGCGAGTCGCGGCTGAGCAAGGCCCCTCCTGCTGGGGCACAGACCCAGGGCCAGGGGGGTCTAGGGGTCCCTGGGGGGCCTGGGGGCTTGGACCCCTCCAAGCGAGCTCTGCGTGTCCGGAGCATGGTGGAGAGCGGGGCCTTCTTCTCCACAGGGGGCGTGGGGAGGGGGGCGGGGAGGAGGGGGGCGACAGCCCCGGGGCTCTGAAGCGGGGCTTGAGGAGCACCTCCTACCGGAGAGCTGTGGTCAGCGGTGTGGATCTGGATGCCCTGGGGCTTGACCCCGTAACCTCTGACCCCCTGACCCCCCAGCGCCTGACCGCGCCTCCCCTGCGAGCTGTGATGGAGGAGAAGAGACCCAGCCCTGGGAAGAACAAGGTGCACACACACACACACTCACTCACACACACACACACTCACACACACACACACACTCACACACTCACACACACACACACTCACACACTCACACTCACACTCACACTCACACACACACACACACTCACACACTCACACACACTTTCACTCACTCACACACACTCAGACATGCACTAACATTGTCT
>NC_085028.1:17892351-17914659 GCF_963692335.1 Osmerus eperlanus
CCACCCGGCCACCCCCTGGCTCCGCCATTGCTCTCTCTCTCTCTCTCCCTCTCCCCTCTCCCTACCCTCCCTCCCTCCTTCCCATCTCTATCTTTCATCTTCAAGTAAACATGGCATTCTATGCAGGAAATCCTTATCCAATTATATAACGGTCTCCTGACAAACACACACACACACACACACACCTATACACAACGCGAGCAGTAAGGGAACATAACAGAAACAGAGTGTGCGTCTGGTGTTCTCTAAAGAGGGAACAGACAGAACCACAGGTCTAAACAAGTGCACCAGATCCCCATCCCCCATGTCTGCTGGTGGGGTTAGCCTGATGGAACTGGCCCTGGTGGGGTTAGCCTGGTGGGGCTAGCCTGGTGGGATTAGCCAGGTGGGGTTAGCCTGGTGGGGGTTAGCGTGGTGGGGCTAGCCTGGTGGGGTTAGCGTGGTGGGGCTAGCCTGGTGGGGCTAGCCTGATGGGGTTATCGTGGTGGGGCTAGCCTGGTGGGGTTAGCCTGGTGGGGTTAGCCTGGTGGGGCTAGCCTGGTGGGTTAGCCTGTTGGGGCTAGCCGGGTGGGGCTAGCCAGGGGGGTTAGCGTGGTGGGGCTAGCCTGGTAGAAAGGTAACTAGTTAGCTGGGGTAGCTAGTTAGCTGGAGCTGGACCTGCTGCTGTGTCATAGAGAGCAGAGGAGAGGAGGAGAGAAAGAAAGGAAGGAAGAGGGGAGGAGAGGAGGGAGGTGTTCTCCCTTCTCCACCTCCGCCATGTTCATCTGTCTGTCTCTATATCAGCGTCTCTCTCTCCTCCTATCGTCTCGCTCATCTCGCTTCATCTCCTCTGCATTGCAGAGTTTTGCCCTGCGTACGATGAGAGCTTCTCTGGGATGCCTGCGTTTGTTTAATCATGGATCCAGAATTCCTCCCATTCCTCATCAAGTTATGTGGGACACTTTCTGTCGCAGTCCCACTCAGCCCACGCACACACACACACTCAGCCCACGCACACACACACACACTCAGCCCACGCACACACACACACACTCAGCCCACGCACACACACACACACTCACCCCACGTGCACACACACACAGCCCTCCGAGCAAACATTCCCATTTATAGTCTGTTCATCTAAATGTTTCCTCTGCAACAGTGAACATTGCACACACACACACACAGACACACACACACACAGGACACACACAGACACACACACACAGACACACACACAGACACAGAAAGACACCCTTCCCTTCCCAGACATCTCTTGATGGATCTCAGGGTGGGAGGGAGGAGGGGAGCAGACCACATTATTCTCATGAGTCAAGTGTGCGCTTAGCAACCACCCGGGCCACCCAACGCATGAGAGCATCCCATAATACTGCCACAGCTACAGAACAGCCTGTATAACAGTCATCCCTTTCACCTCAACTACAGAGAGCCCAACACAGTGACCATACACACAGGATCCAGTCTGCTTCTGGACAGGAAACTCAGACCTACGGACACAGGAAGTCCTCTACTGTGACCCACACCTAGCCCAAACACAGCCCTAGCCCCAGACAAAGCATGCCCTACCTGGTAAGAACAGTTCTCCTGGTGGACCATGGCTCAGAGCATCCTAGAGAGGCTGACCGCCCAGGGGAAGAGACCCAGAGGGGCAGGGGTCTGCAGGGCAGCAGACCTCCAGAGAAGGAGTGGAGGATGAGAAAGAGGAATCTGGTCCCGAGCCGGCGAAAGAGTGAGATCAGAACGAAGCAACGCTGGTCTCACTCTTTATTTAGTCCTCACTGCACTGATACACACTTCTGCTCTCTCTCTTTCTCTCTCTCCGTTTGTCTAAAGGGCGGAACACTCCTCCTCCAAAGCCGAGCGAGAGGGGAGGGGGCGATCGAAATGAAAAGGAGGGTGTGAGAACGGGAGAGACTGGGAGGAGGGAAAGTGCATTCGTGGTCGTCTCTCTCTCTCCCTCTCTCTGTCTCTCTGTCTCTCTCTCTCTCTGTCTGGCCCCGATGGAATGGGGGAGGGGCGTATGGGCAGATAACAGAGGCAGGCAGCCAATGGGGTGTCAGGACAGGGGAGGGAGGGAGGAGGAGGGGAGGGAGGAGGAGGGGAGGTAACTGCTACAGAGCCGGACCACTGGGCTGGAAACAACTAACAGAAGAAGAGAGAGAGAGAGAGAGAGAGAGAGAGAGAGAGAGAGAGAGAGAGAGAGAGAGAGAGAGAGAGAGAGAGGGAGGGAGGGAGGGAGGGAGGGAGGGAGGAAGAGAGAGGGAGGGTGAGGGAGAGAGAGAGAGAGGGACATAGAGAGAGAGATAGAGAAAGAGAGAGAGAGAGAGAGAGAGAGAGAGAGAGAGAGAGAGAGAGAGAGAGAGAGAGAGAGAGAGAGAGAGAGAGAGAGAGAGAGAAGCGAACAAGCTTCTGAACAGATGTTCTACTAGGGAAACGCAGGTTTGTGACAGTGACATTAGTGACGTAGCTAGTTAGCTACCGTTAGCTTCACCTTCGAGAAAAAGACGCACATTTTGACAATGACACAATAAATATATATATGAGGGAGAATATACCCAGAACAACACAAGGTCAGACTGGTGATGCACAGAACAACACAGGGTCAGACTGGTGATGCACAGAACAACACAGGGTCAGACTGGTGATGCACAGAACAACACAGGGTCAGACTGGTGATGCACAGAACAACACAAGGTCAGACTGGTGATGCACAGAACAACACAAGGTCAGACTGGTGATGCACAGAACAACACAAGGTCAGACTGGTGATGCACAGAACAACACAGGGTCAGACTGGTGATGCACAGAACAACACAAGGTCAGACTGGTGATGCACAGAACAACACAGGGTCAGACTGGTGATGCACAGAACAACACAAGGTCAGACTGGGCACTGAAATTCTTAGGACACGACAACGCAAGCAACCTGGCATAACATGACATATAAGTACACAGAACATAAATTACATCTATGCTAAGCTTAAATAAGTAAACCTCCTAAATATACAGATCAATATAAATAATACAATATACTAAACTCTAAATACACATAATAACCTATTGCTAACCCTATAAACCTATTCTAAACTAAGTGAAGTCCAGTGAAGTGTTTCCGCCCCCCCTGGAAGGTCAGGAAAAATAAATAATAATATATATTATTATTTATTTTTTTATATATAGGGCTCGATCACAAAATAAGTAATTTAAGGTTACCTTTCCTATAAAACAGGTCTATAGCTTGCTCTTTTATTAAACAAACTAAATGGCCTTGATATTTATCTTATTTACACGACGGCATGTCATTTCTGTCTCTACATGGTCACTCCCTCTCCCACAGGGGAAACACTGATAGTGCAATATTACTGATCGTGCAACCAGTAGCTGAAAGTGACAGTGTGTAAAGTGACTAGTATGAAGTGAATCAATGTCCATATCACTGTCCATTCAGAAGCCTGATGGCCCTTGGATAGAAACTGTTGTCCAGTCTGCTAGTGTGAGACTGAATGCTTCGGTATCGCCTGCCAGAAGGCAACGGGTTAAAGAGACTGAAGGATGGGTGGTAACAGTCTCTTAGAATCCTGCCAGATTTCCTGAGGCAACGTGTGTGGTAGGTGTCCTGTAGGGCTGGGAGCTTCCTGCCGATGATGAACTCAGCAGAACGGACCACACTGCACCCACCAGCCATGTTGGGTGTGTGTACGGCTGTGTGTGTGTGTATTGTGTGTATGGTTGTGTGTGTGTGTTCACCCTGGCACTCCTACTTCCTGTACTGGCTGGGATTATAATCCCACAGAGACAGATGGCCAGGCTGAGATTATCTCTCTTCTCTCCCTCCTCCCTCTCTCTCTCCCCCATCCTCTTTCCGAGTGTCTCTCCATCTCTCTCAGACGCACCCCCTCCCCTTCATCAAGAGAAACGTTCATGATGTGGATCTGTGTCATGGAGGCAGGTCCCCTCCCAGGACAACACACATCACACACACATCACACACACATCACACACACGGTTCTTGTTTTTGATCTTTTCTTTGGAAGGTTATTGCTTTCCCCCCTGTGTGTGAGTGTGTGTGAGTGTGTGTGTGTGTGAGTGTGTGAGTGTGTGTGTGAGTGTGTGTGTGTGTGTGTGTGTGTGTGTGTGTGTGAGTGTGTGAGTGTGTGTGTGTGTGAGTGTGTGTGTGTGTGAGTGTGTGAGTGTGTGTGTGAGTGTGTGTGTGAGTGTGTGAGTGTGTGTGTGTGTGTGTGTGTGTGTGAGTGTGTGTGTGAGTGTGTGAGTGTGTGTGTGAGTGTGTGAGTGTGTGTGTGTGAGTGTGTGAGTGTGTGTGTGTGTGTGTGTGTGAGTGTGTGTGTGTGTGAGTGTGTGAGTGTGTGTGTGTGTGTGAGTGTGTGTGTGAGTGTGTGAGTGTGTGTGTGAGTGTGTGAGTGTGTGTGTGAGTGTGTGAGTGTGTGTGTGTGTGTGTGAGTGTGTGAGTGTGTGAGTGTGTGAGTGTGTGTGTGTGTGTGTGTGAGTGTGTGAGTGTGTGTGTGAGTGAGTGTGTGTGTGTGTGTGAGTGTGTGAGTGTGTGTGTGTGTGTATGTGAGCCACAGCCCCCACTCTCCCTGGTTGTCTGTATTGATCTCTGTTGGGTGGCCTAGCGTTTCCCAATAAATCCACTCCACAGTTTAATGACCTGGAAGTGGATCGATGTTCCTCCTGCTCCCCTCTGCACCCCTCTCCGGCCTACCAGCACCTGCTCTGGGTGCTCTGCTGGGCCTCTGCCTACCAGCACCTGCTCTGGGTGCTCTGCTCTGGGGCTAGGTGTGGGGCTGGGGTGGGGCTAGGTGTGGGGCTAGGTGTGGGGCTGGGGTCGGGCTAGGTGTGGGGCTGGGTGTGGAGCTGGGGTGGGGCTAGGTGTGGGGCTGGGGTGGGGCTGGGGCTAGGTGTGGGGCTAGGTGTGGGGCTGGGGTGGGGCTAGGTGTGGGGCTAGGTGTGGGGCTGGGGTCAGGCTAGGTGTGGGGCTAAGTGTGGGGCTGGGGCTAGGTGTGGGGCTGGGGTGGGGCTGGGGCTAGGTGTGGGGCTGGGTGTGGGGCTGGGGTGGGGCTGAGGCTAGGTGTGGGGCTGGGGTGGGGCTGGGGCTAGGTGTGGGGCTAGGTGTGGGGCTGGGTGTGGGGCTGGGGTGGGGCTAGGTGTGGGGCTGGGGCTAGGTGTGGGGCTAGGTGTGGGGTGGGGCTAGGTGTGGGGCTAGGTGTGGGGCTGGGGTTGGGCTAGGTGTGGGGCTAGGTATGGGGCTGGGGTGGGACTAGGTGTGGGGCTGGGGCTAGGTGTGGGGCTAGGTGTGGGGCTGGATGTGGGGCTGGGGTGGCCTGTTCTCCTGGCTAGCATTGATAGCAACACCAGAGCAACACAACCAGGCACTCTGGAAGTGTGTTGTGTAACAGACTGTTGTGGATATTCCGTCTCAACAGTGACAGTGCTGTGGAGTTATGGGCTCTGATATGGAAACCTACTGTTCATCTACGAAAACCTTGGCTTTTTCCAATCAGATAATATAATGTACGGTGACATGAAATAGCATAGCATAATGTACTATAATATCATAAAACATACTTAAATATAATAAAACATACTTTTATGTAATGTAATAAGCTGAAGAGAGAGTTACATGGTGCCCTGTTAGGTTATGAACTACTGTTCCAGGGTGCACCTAGACTCAAACGTTCTACAGGGAGATAGAACCTTGTTCTTCAAGGCTGGTTCTCAAGGCTGGTTCTCAAGGCTCTCTTAACAGGCCCGACAGAGGAACCTTTTATTTCTGGGTCACCGGGAGCTGCACATTGAAGCAGCCTGTCTCTGGCTTGCACAGCTTCAAAGGCATCCCTGCACACACACACACACACACACACACACACACACACTGCCTGAATACCATCTATCACACACTCTGGAACACCAAACCCTAGTTCCCCCCACAGCAGGGGAAGAGAGAGAGAAAGAATAGCTAGCTGTGGTGACCTGTATGAATCCTAAACTCTATATTGGTACAATCTCTCTCCTCCCATCGTCATGGTGGCAGACACGTCCTGTTAACCTTAACATGGTTGCCAAGGTTCCTTGAGTCTAACTGTACCAGTCCAGCACACCTGTGCTGTGCTCTTATTCTAGTCCCAGTCCAGTTAATTACAGTGTGTGTGTGTGTGGGCGCGTGCTGCAATCAGAATGTTGGAGTGTTTCCAGGGAGTGAGTCTCATCCTCTCTTCTCCTCCCCTCTCTTCTTCTCCTCCTCCCCTCTCCTCTCCTCCTCCCCTCTCCTCCTCCCCTCTCCTCTCTTCTCTTCTCCTCTTTTCTCCTCCTCTCCTCTCCTCCCCTCCCCAATCACACATCAAAACAACACATCTTTAAATAGAACCCTGCGGACGTCATATAACTCTGTGACTGAGAATCGTGTGTGCTTGCCTGTGTGTGTGCTTGCCTGTGTGTGTGGGTGCTTGCCTGTGTGTGTGGGTGCTTGCCTGTGTGTGTGTGTGTGTTTGCCTGTGTGTGTGCTTGCTGTGTGTGTGTGTGCTTGCTGTGTGTGTGTTTGCAAAGGCCAAAGGGAAGAGGCAACCCTAATGAAAAGATCTGATCAATCATTCCATTACATACTGAGGGAGTGAGAGGACAGAGAAGAGAGGGATGAGGAGAGATAGAGAAGGGAGTGAGGTGAAGGAGATGAAAGAGGAGGGATGGAGGGGGAGGAAAGAGAGAGGAGAGAATACAGGAAGACTGGTCTTATCAGATAATAGATGTTCTAGTATGTTCCAGTATATAACCATAATGTACCAGAGGACAACAGAAGATAATGATTTACCATCCCTCGCTTCTCTCTCTAAGACTACCTCTCTACCTTACCTGACATCTCTCTCCTTCTCTCTCTCTCTCTACCTTACCTGACATCTCTCTCCTTCTCTCTCTCTCTACCTTACCTGACATCTCTCTCTTTCTCTCTCTCTCTACCTTACCTGACATCTCTCTCCTTCTCTCTCTCTCTACCTTACCTGACATCTCTCTCCTTCTCTCTCTCTCTACCTTACCTGACATCTCTCTCTTTCTCTCTCTCTCTACCTTACCTGACATCTCTCTCCTTCTCTCTCTCTCTACCTTACCTGACATCTCTCTCCTTCTCTCTCTCTCTACCTTACCTGACATCTCTCTCCTTCTCTCTCTCTCTACCTTACCTGACATCTCTCTCCTTCTCTCTCTCTCTCTACCTTACCTGACATCTCTCTCTTTCTCTCTCTCTCTACCTTACCTGACATCGCTCTCTTTCTCTCTCTCTCTCTACCTTACCTGACATCTCTCTCTTTCTCTCTCTCTCTACCTTACCTGACATCTCTCTCTTTCTCTCTCTCTCTCTACCTTACCTGACATCTCTCTCTTTCTCTCTCTCTCTACCTTACCTGACATCTCTCTCCTTCTCTCTCTCTCTCTACCTTACCTGACATCTCTCTCCTTCTCTCTCTCTCTACCTTACCTGACATCTCTCTCCTTCTCTCTCTCTACGATTACCTTACAGATGGGAGCAGCATAGATGCTTCTCAGAGAGCTGACAGTCCAGGTCAAGGTGAACACACACCTTGTGTGTGTGGGGGTGGAACGAGGTTCTAGAGGTGTTCTAGGGGTGAACAAGGAGAACAGTGACAGACTCTCTGTACAGGGCTGCAGTGACAGCTGAAGCTCTCTGCATGATTCTCTCTACTTGGCTCAACTACACACACACATGCCAGCCTCCACACACATGCCATTACACACACACACACACACACAGACACACCAGCACACACACACACGCACACACCAACAGACAGAACAAACAGGGTCCACTGTGTCTGACTGCAACCTTTCTTCTTCTTCTGTCAGGTGATGGATGAAGGTTTAACTCCCGCTCGTTTCCCAGCTACAATGATCTCTCTCTCTCCCCTGTCTCTCTCTCTCCCTCTCTCCCCTGTCTCTCTCCATCTCTCTCTCCCCCTGTCCATCTCTCTCTCTCCCCTGTCTCCCTCTCCATCTCTCTCTCTCCCTGTCCATCTCTCTCCCTCTCTCTCTCTCTCTCTCCATCTCTCTCTCCCTGTCCATCTCTCTCTCTCCCCTGTCTCTCTCTCCATCTCTCTCTCCCCCTCTCCATCTCTCTATCCATCTCCATCTCTCTCTCTACCTCTCCATCTCTCTCTCTCCCTCTCCATCTGTCTCTCTCCATCTCTCCCTCTCCATCTCTCTCTCTCTCTCCCCTGTCTCTCTCTCCCTCTCCATCTCTCTCTCCCCTGTCTCCCTCTCCATCTCTCTCTCTCTCCCTCTCTCTTTCCCTCTCCCTCTCCATCTCTCTCTCTCTCCCTGTCTCCCTCTCCATCTCTCTCTCTCCCCCTGTCTCCCTCTCCATCTCTCTCTCCCCCTGTCTCTCCCCCCCTCCTCCCTTAGCAGAGTGACAGAGTTGACTGGGTGGTGAGTGATGGACAGGAGGTGTTGAGGTCCTGCCTGATAGAGAGACTGTGTGTGTGAGGACTGTGAGGACACACTGTGTGTGTGAGGACTGTGAGGACACACTGTGTGTGTGAGGACTTGTTGAGCTATTCTTGCGTGTGTTTGTACAAGATATGTAAGCCGACTCCACACCTTTAAAATTCTGACTCAAAACTGAGTCAGTGAGAGGATGTGTGTGTGTGTGTGTGGTGAGATGATGGCATGTGTAGCTGCAGGCTATCCCTTTTCAACACAAACACGAGCTGCCTGTCTGACTGTCCTGTTCTCCCCCCTCCTCTCTTGCTCCTCCCCGCCTGCCTCCCAGTACAGTACCTGGCTCGCCTTGATGACATCATGAAATGACATCATCTCTACAGCACATGCCGTCCTTGTCAAGGTCAGGGTTAGGGTGTGTGAGTGTGTGTATGTAAGTGTGTATGTAAGGGTGTGTCTCATTACTAGGTGCAGTCAGCAAGGCATGATAAAACTGCACTTTGATACCTCTTGAAAGCAGCTGTGTGTGTTTGTGTGTTATGTGAGTACTTTCAAAACATGGATGAAAAACCACCACGTCCTTCAAACTACATATTAAATTCCACACAACCCAGACAGCCACACCCTGCCACACACAGGGCCACAGTGGGTGGAGAGGCCGTGCTGCTCTCAGAGAACAAACCTCTGACTGTCCTGGAGTCTCTCTCTCTCACACACACATACACACACACACACACACACACAGGAGGGGGAGGAGGAGCGTGGAGGTGAGGCTGTCCTCACCACATGGAGAGTCTCTCTCTCTCTCTCTCTCACACACTCACTCACACACACACACACACAAACACACACACACACACAGGAGGGGAGGAGGAGCGTGGAGATGAGGCTGTCCTCACCACATGGAGAGGATTGTGCTGCTCCACAGTCCACCTGTTCTACGTTAGAGCCAGACCTGGGAGAGGAACAGTAGAACAGTAGAACTGTAGTACTGTAGAACAGTAGTACTGTAGTACTGTAGAACTGTAGTACTGTAGCTTGCGCTCCCTCTCTCCTACGCAGGACTGGAATGCATAGCTGCAGGCTACCACACAGCTAGCTACCTAACCCAAACACACAGCTACCTAACCCAAACACACAGCTAGCTACCTAACCCAAACACACAGCTAGCTACCTAACCCAAACACACAGCTAGCTACCTAACCCAAACACACAGCTACCTAACCCAACCACACAGCTAGCTACCTAACCCAAACACACAGCTACCTAACCCAAACACACAGCTAGCTACCTAACCCAAACACACAGCTACCTAACCCAAACACACAGCTAGCTACCTAACCCAAACACACACAGCTACCTAACCCAAACACACAGCTAGCTACCTAACCCAAACACACACAGCTACCTAACCCAAACACACAGCTAGCTACCTAACCCAAACACACAGCTACCTAACCCAAACACACACAGCTACCTAACCCAAACACACAGCTAGCTACCTAACCCAAACACACACAGCTACCTAACCCAACCACACAGCTAGCTACCTAACCCAAACACACACAGCTACCTAACCCAAACACACAGCTAGCTACCTAACCCAAACACACAGTTACCTAACCCAAACACACAGCTACCTAACCCAACCACACAGTTTGCTTACCCAACCACACAGACAGACAGGTTTAGGTTTACCTCCTGCCTAACCTGGTTCTCCTCAAGTCCTGCCTACCTGCCTACCATGTCTTTTGTGCAAAGTAGGAAACCTAACAAAAACACACTCACATCTTAGAGGTAGCTAAATAACTTTATTTGAGTATAGTTAAGTATAATTAAATGAGTAACTTTTACCTGAGTTAACTGGCCGCTGTGTGCTGTGGAATCCAAGGTTGATCTCATATATAAACAGTCCAGAGACAGAAACACAACAATGGAGAGGAGGAGAGGGAGCTGGATGTGAACAGCGAGAGAGAGAAGACAGTCTGGCTTTGAAGTCTGCTCTGCACTGCTCACTGCGCTGTGTGTGTGTGTGTGTGTGTAGACTGGCTCCAACATGCCTGGCCTCCTGAACCACATGGCTCACTCACTGTGGTCACACACACACACAGACACACACACATACAGACACACACAGACACACACGGAGGGAGAGTCTTAGAGCTTTGGGGGCTGAACCAGACATCCGAGCCCCAGTCAACCTTTCACACCTGTCTGACCTGCCCCCGCCCTACACACACATTTCTAACCCTTCACACCTGTCTGACCTGCCCCTGCTCTACACACACATCTCCAACCATTCTCTCTCTTCAGCGCTCTCTGTTTTGCTTGTTGCTAAATACAAATATCTTCTCCATGGTCACTCTTCCGAATACTGTAACCCTATAATTTTGAAAATCCCTCTTTTTCCACTAGTTCCCTCTCTCCCTGCTGCTCCCTATCCCTCTCCTTTTCCTCTCTCCCCATTTTTCCCTTCTGTTCCACATTCTCTCTCCTCTCTCTCCCCCCCCTCGGTCTCCCCTCCCCTCACTCTCCCCCCTCAATCTCTCTCCTCTCTCCCTGGTTGTGAGTCAGACAGGCAGGACTGTGAGGAGCAGGAGACAGAGATGTGAGTCAGACACCTAGATGTAATCACAGTGTGTGTGTCTTGTACTATACTGTCAGTTCCCCCTCCCTCTCTCCCTCCCTCTGTCCCTCCCTCCCTCTCTCCCTCCCTCCCTCCCTCCCTCTGTCCCTCCCTCTCTCCCTCCCTCCCTCTCTCCTTCTGTCGCTCCCTCTCTCCCTCCCTCTGTCCCTCCCTCCCTCTCTCCCTCCCTCTCTCCCTGGTGTGCAGCTAGTCTGGCATGTTCCACTTTGTCCTGTTAGATAGCACACAGCCAGCCGCCTCTGTTTGAGTGTGTGTGTGCGAGTCAGAGTAACTCCACCCCTAGGTAAGGAGAGGTGGAGTTACTCGAATCAAGCGTCCCCAGCCATCCTTCCAGGAGAGGAGGAGTTAGTTTGATCTGCACCAGACAGACCTGGCATGTCTGAGGTCGCCCCGAGTGGTAGCTGAGCTGACACACTCACACATACACAATTACCAGGGATAATATAATTGTTTAGATTGTGTGTGTGTGTGTGTGTAGAGGGGCACCCTAGGGTCCCTCTATGCCACGTTCTTCTACGGTTCTTAAGCCCCTAATTATAAGCAGGTCACCTCACCCGGAAACTCCTCCCTTCCTCCCCCTCTCTCCCTCCATCCCTAAATACACCCTCCCTTCCTCCCCCTCTCTCCCTCCATCCCTAAACACACCCTCCCTTCCTTCCCCTCTCTCCCTCCATCCCTAAACACACCCTCCCTTCCTTCCCCTCTCTCCCTCCATCCCTAAACACACCCTCCCTTCCTTCCCCTCTCTCCCTCCATCCCTAAACCCACCCTCCCTTCCTCCCACCCTTTCCTCCCCCCCTCCTCCATCCCTCCCTCCTCTACCTAACCTAACCAAACACAGCTGCTCTAGCTAGTGTAGCACACACACTCTCATTCATTATCTAATAATAACAGACAAGAAGAAACCTTTTATTGATCACAACCAATCATGACGCACACAAGCGCACACACACAAGCGTATACACATGCATGCACAGACACACACGCATGCACACACACCCTAATGGACATTAATCAACTCTCCCTCAACCAGCCAGCGCCCAGGAGATGGTTGCCATGGAGATGCTGGACCAGCTGGCAGGGAGGACACACCTTTAGGGACTGGAGAGTGTTTGTGTTTCTCTGCTCAGACTTAGCTGAGGTGTGTTAGATGGCTCAGCATGCTAGAGGGATGTGTGCCAGAACAGTCATTCTGTTAGTATAGATACACCTGCCATGCTAGCATAGATATTATGCCATGCTAGCATAGATATACCTGTCATGCTAGCATAGATATACCTGTCATGCTAGCATAGATACCTACCATGCTAGCATAGATCCACCTGTCATGCTAGCATAGATACACCTGTCATGCTAGCATAGATATACCCACCATGCTAGCATAGATTTACATTTTACATTTACATTTTGTCATTTTAGCAGACGCTCTTATCCAGAGCGACTTACAGTAAGTACAGGGACATTCCCCCAAGGCAAGTAGGGTGAAGTGCCTTGCCCAAGGACACAACGTAATTTTTCACGGCCAGGAATTGAACCGGCAACCTTCTGATTAATAGCCCGATTCCCTAACCGCTCAGCCATCTGACTCCCACCTGTCATGCTAGCATAGATCCACCTGTCATGCTAGCATAGATACACCTGTCATGCTAGCATAGATACACCTGTCATGCTAGCATAGATACACCTGTCATGCTAGCATAGATACACCTGTCATGCTAGCATAGATACACCTGTCATGCTAGCATAGATACACCTGTCATGCTAGCATAGATACACCTGTCATGCTAGCATAGATACACCTACTATCAGAGATGGCAAAAGTACACACATTCTTCACTCAAGAAGAAGTCAGATACTCATGTTTAAACTGACTACACTTTTTCACTCAAGTTAAAGTACAGAAGTATGAGCTCTGACATACTTCAGTAAAAATAGCCATTACTACTACCTGTTTTAGTGTCACGCTGGTAACAGGACCTAACATCATATTAATACAAAAAGACACTTTACACATATGCCTGGAATTCTTTTTGTCACTAACAATTTCAAACATGTCCCTCATATTCTCAGTAATTTCGACATTGCTAACTCCATGTCTCTCATCCCAAACCCTTTTTCCCAAAAAATCGTACCTTCTTTTTGGGGCAAAAAATGGCAACCTTTCGAAAAAAAATGTAATCTTTTTTCGTATTTTTTTATTTTTATATATATATATAAAAAAGAAAAGCAAAACTTGTTTTCTAAATAATTTTAGATGTTTTTTCTAAATGATTATAAATGTTCGACCCTTTCAAACTTCTTTTGGGAAAATATTATTTTTGAAAATATTCTTCTTGTTGCCTTCTGCCTTGCTCCATGGTAGCTTCGTAAACTAGTTTACATCTGTTGTGCGTGATCAGGAAATTAAAAGAAGGTGCGCATTGACAAGAAGAAGAAGAAATCTACTGAAGTATTTGTACTTTGTTACTTCCCATTTCTGCCTACCATGCTAGCATAGATCCACCTGTCATGCAAGCATAGATACAACCTCCTGTTGCCATGTTAGCAGCCAAGCTGTTTAGAGGGGGGGGGGAGCAATGAAGCATGAATCCCCTTCTTCCCCTCCCTCTCCCCCTCCCTCTCCCCCTCCCTCTCCCCCTTCTCAGTCATGCTGGTTGGCCCTGGCTAAGTGCATGTCTAAATATTTAACAACATTTTAAAAGATCTGCCTGTGCCCTCCACCCCCCCCCCCCCCACTTCCCCTTTTCTGGTCTGTTCCATCTGATACACAGGGTGCATCTCAATCCTGGAGGGGAGGAGAGGGTTCCATCTGATACACAGGGTGCATCTCAATCCTGGAGGGGAGGAGAGGGTTCCATCTGATACACAGGGTGCATCTCAATCCTGGAGGGGAGGAGAGGGTTCCATCTGATACACAGGGTGCATCTCAATCCTGGAGGGGAGGAGAGGGTTCCATCTGATACACAGGGTGCATCTCAATCCTGGAGGGGAG
Source organism: Osmerus eperlanus (assembly GCF_963692335.1). Classification (NCBI taxonomy): domain Eukaryota; kingdom Metazoa; phylum Chordata; class Actinopteri; order Osmeriformes; family Osmeridae; genus Osmerus; species Osmerus eperlanus. The sequence goes on from NC_085028.1 coordinate 17,906,454, forward strand.
GAGGCTGTCAAGGTGGTTACGATGGATCATTCTCTCCTCTCTCTCGCCCCCCCTGGTCTCCTCCCCCTCTCTCCACATTCCAGACATGCCTTCAGGAGATAGGGGCCCCCAGGCCAGCCAAACAAAGACACACACACACACATACACACCCACACTCATTCACTCACTCACACACACACACACACGCACACACACACGCACAATGCCCGGTAACACCCATTGTCTGCCGGCATTGAGTAGAGGTTCTGGTGTTTGCATGCCAAAAGACACACTGCCAGTTCCTCTCTTACACACTCCCTCTCTCTCTCTCTCTCTCTCTCTCTCTCTCTCTCTCTCTCTCCTCCCTCCCTCCCTCCCTCCCTCCCTCCCTCCCTCCCTCCCTCCCTCTCCCTCTCTCTCTCTCTCTCTCTCTCTCTCTCTCTCTCTCTCTCTCTCTCTCTCTCTCTCTCTCTCTCTCTCTCTCTCTCTCCCTCCCTCCCTCCCTCCCTCCCTCCCTCCCTTCCTCCATCTCTTTGTCTCTCCCTCCCTCTCTCCCTCTCTCCAGAGCACAGTGTCTTCAGTAGGAGAGAATTAATTAATTTTCTATTAAACACCTTCCCTTCTCAAGAGACACCCTAACCAGCCACTGGCTGACAATACACCATCAAAGATACACCAGCTTTTACACCGTCCCTCTGCCTGGTAACAGTCAGGGGCTGAATGTCTAACCCTCAGAGTGAGAGAGGTGATGCAGCCACGTACTCACTACAGCTGTTGATCACTGACCGTGTTTAATGCCACTTTGTACCAGTACATTCCACTACATACAGTTTCAAAATGGCCGCAGACTTCTTTGTCTGGTAGCTGAGATGTTACTTTACAGTGTGTCTGGTAGCTGAGATGTTACTTTACAGTGTGTCTGGTAGCTGAGATGTTACTTTACACTGTGTCTGGTAGCTGAGATGTTACTTTACACTGTGTCTGGTAGCTGAGATGTTACTTTACAGTGTGTCTGGTAGCTGAGATGTTACTTTACACTGTGTCTGGTAGCTGAGATGTTACTTTACAGTGTGTCTGGTAGCTGAGATGTTACTTTACAGTGTGTCTGGTAGCTGAGATGTTACTGTACACTGTGTCTGGTAGCTGAGATGTGGTTACTTTACAGTGTGTCTGGTAGCTGAGATGTTACTTTACACTGTGTCTGGTAGCTGATATGTTACTTTACACTGTGTCTGGTAGCTGATATGTTACTTTACACTGTGTCTGGTAGCTGAGATGTTACTTTACACTGTTTCTGGTAGCTGAGATGTTACTTTACACTGTTTCTGGTAGCTGAGATGTGGTTACTTTACACTGTGTCTGGTAGCTGAGCTGTGGTTACTTTACAGTGTGTCTGGTAGCTGAGATGTTACTTTACACTGTGTCTGGTAGCTGATATGTTACTTTACAGTGTGTCTGGTATCTGAGATGTTACTTTACAGGGTGTCTGGTAGCTGAGATGTTACTTTACAGTGTGTCTGGTAGCTGAGATGTGGTTACTTTACAGTGTCTGATCCTGGAGAGTTTGAGCAGCATTACAACACTGCCCTCTACTGGCCGCAGTGAGACACGACAACAACAATGAAGTCATGAGTCATGCACTCATTTAGCTTTTATTCAAAGCAAAAGCAGAGGGGGGATTTGAACCTGGGACCTCTCAATCTGCAGTCAAATGCTCTACCTTGTAGCTACATCTATCACTGAAGCTCTCCCACTCATCCTCCATCCATCCCTCCCTCCCCCCTCCTTCCCCCCCTCCTCCCCCCCCTCCCTCCCCCCTCCTCCCCCCCCTGCCTCCCCCCCTCCTTCCCCCCCTGCCTCCCCCCTCCTTCCCCCCCTGCCTCCACCGTCCCCCCCTCCCTCCCTCCCCCCCTCCCTCCCTGTCCATCCGTCGCCCTTCCCACTCTCCTTCTCTTCCTAAGAGAAGGTCTGGTCTCACACACACCAGGTCCACATATCTTAGCGCTACATTACCCAGTAATCCAGCCTTATTCCAGCATTCCTGCACACACACAGTATTACCCAAGTCCATCTGACATGGATCACGGCAGATTAGTGACGCAGCCTCAGGATCACGGTGATACGGAGATATGACAACAATGTATGACAGCGGTGTTAAGACACACACACAGAAACACAGGCCTGCACACACATACATACACTTACCCACAACACACACAATACACAACACACACACACACGAGTCCAGTGTACTTACTGAGGTGTAGTTGGACTTGCCCATGCAGTGGTTCTGGTTGAGGTTCTGGTTCTGGTTCTCCTGTTCCCGGCACTGCAGCCCCGCCAGGTGTCTCTCCAGTGCTGCCCAGTCCATCGTAGGCAGGGGCTCCTCCTCCACACACTCCTCCTCCCCATCTCCCCCTGCCCGCCCCCCCATCCCTCCCCCTATGCCCCCGCCCCGCCCGTAGCCCCTCTGGCTGGGCTTTGCAGGGGCCTTCCCTCCCTGTGGGGCTGCAGGGGTCTGGTGGTGGCGTGGCCCCGGTAGAATCACGTTCCCATTTTGTTTCAGTTCGTCAGGGACGATGGCGGCTGATGTGGCGCTGTGCCCTTCGGGGACAGGAAGGGGCGGGGCCTTAACTTCCTGGAACTCCTCAGCCAGGCTGCGGCTGTTCACGGCCTTCCGGAAGCGTCCGTCGCTCCCCAGCGTTCCCACTTCCCCTCCATGCTCTTCCTGGTCTGGTGGCTGCTGGGAAGGGTAGTCCTCCCCATACTCGCTCTCCCACTCCTCAATCACCTTCTTCTTGTACTCCTGGTAGTCCTCATCCTCCTCATAGTCCTCCAGGGTTGCCAGGTCCAGAGAGGGGGATGATTTGTAGTCCTCCAGGGTTGCCAGGTCCAGAGAGGGGGATGATTTATAGTCTTCCAGGGTTGCCAGGTCCAGAGAGGGGGAGCAAGGTGTCACCTTGTTGGAGTTGGACTCGGAGCTGGAACGACTGGAGGCGTCGCTGCCCAGGTCCATGCCATCCTCCCGGTAGTCCTGCACACAGAGAAGAAGAAGAAAGGGATGAGGGGGAAAAAGGAAGGAAATGTCGAAAGGAGAACTTAGGGAAGTGTGCATATCGCATCATCGCTGAGGTCTCAGACCACAAACCGCAAACTACTTCCTGTCCCTGGGACCCCTAACTTCCTGTTCTGATTGTCTTGGTGTTGCTTCAGTCCCTCTATGATGCATCATGCTCTGTGCTTCGCTCTTTCTCCCTCCTCTCCCTCCTTCCTTCCCTCCCTCACTCCCTCTCTCCTTCCGTCACTCCCTCCCTCCCTCCCTCTCCCTCTTATACTTCTACATCCCCCCCTTCCAACATTCCCTCTGTCTCAAAGTCTGAGCAGGTAAACAATGTGTGTGAGGAAGGATTGTGAGAGATAGTGAGTATTAGCGTGAGAGTTTGATTATATGCATGGGGATGGGTATAGCTCAGTGGTAGAGCATGGGGATGGGTATAGCTCAGTGGTAGAACATGGGGATGGGTATAGCTCAGTAGTAGAACATGGGGATGGGTATAGCTCAGTGGTAGAGCATGGGGATGGGTATAGCTCAGTGGTAGAGCATGGGGATGGGTATAGCTCAGTGGTAGAACATGAGGATGGGTATAGCTCAGTGGTAGAACATGGGGATGGGTATAGCTCAGTGGTAGAGCATGGGGATGGGTATAGCTCAGTGGTAGAACATGGGGATGGGTATAGCTCAGTGGTAGAGCATGGGGATGGGTATAGCTCAGTGGTAGAACATGGGGATGGGTATAGCTCAGTGGTAGAACATGGGGATGGGTATAGCTCAGTGGTAGAACATGAGGATGGGTATAGCTCAGTGGAAGAACATGGGGATGGGTATAGCTCAGTGGTAGAACATGGGGATGGGTATAGCTCAGTGGTAGAACATGAGGATGGGTATAGCTCAGTGGTAGAACATGGGGATGGGTATAGCTCAGTGGTAGAGCATGGGGATGGGTATAGCTCAGTGGTAGAGCATGGGGATGGGTATAGCTCAGTGGTAGAACATGGGGATGGGTATAGCTCAGTGGTAGAACATGGGGATGGGTATAGCTCAGTGGTAGAACATTTGACGGCAAATCAAGAGGTCTTAAGTTCAAATCTCCCCCTTCTGTCACTCTGGATACATGGGTCTGCTAAGGGTCTTACTTGGTGAATAAAGCTGATTCTGAACACATTGTACACAGGATATCCTGCATCTTAAGCCCTCGCAGACAGGGCAGGGGTTGGAGAGGCGCTGACCATAGAGAAGCAGTCTAGCCTGGTTCTCTATTCTGCAGGCCCATTCACAGGCTGACACATCGTCTGATGAACATGTCAACCAGCTTTCTAAATCTCCCCGTGAGATGGTGCCTTCTTTCTGGGTTTTCATCTCTGTCTTCCTCTGCTGCGTCACCATGGGGCTCCACGTCCAGGCAGGACGAGGTCAGTTTACGTGAACGGTAACACTGATATTTGAGGTGGTTTGTGATTCTGATGAAGTACTTATCACTTACAACCCCTCAAAAGTTATGTTGTAGTAGATGTAGGCTAGAGTATCAACATCTAGGACCTGCCAGGCTTGTTTGCTGAAAGATTATAAAATGAGATGGCCTATTGTTATTGTTGACCGTGCCTGGTAGCTGAGATAGAGGTACTTTGCACTGTTTCTGATCATTAAAGACCGTTTGTTGATTCTGACCATCGAGATACAGTTAGAACTATTCAATTATCAGCCGTGATTTCCCACTGTACTTTCTAAATGCAGTGTGTGTAGGTCGCTTTGGATAAGAGCGCCAGCTAAATGAATAACACGTGAACGATAACAGATGCATATTAACTCGTTAATATACCAAGTAACTTGTTGATATAGGCTACCAAGTGACGTCAATCACGCAAGAGTGGAAGCATGGATGAATCTCGAATCTCTGCGACCCCAAACATGACAGGCACGAAACCTAACTGTCTCCATGCCTCCGGTCTTAAGCGAATCCGACATTAGTAAGCTAATTGCTCCCTCTCCCTGGCTGCTAAGCCGGTAAGACGCAGGTGACAGAAAGAGTTGCACTCTTCACCTTCAAACAAGCGACTTGACACCAAGTCACACCCCGCAAGATGGTAATGTTTTGTTACAATGGTGTTGCAGATAGCATTTTTATGTTATACTCCACAACTAGGCTGTTTTAAGGACAAGCTCTAACGAATAAGCGGTTAGTGATCGCTTCATATGCCAGGTGTCGTCTCCGGAGACGGGACCGGCTTCAGCGAGTTACAATGTCCGCTTACAGAGCGACAATGCCCGCGTGCGTCCGAGCCTTGGCTACACCCGTTATCCCCTTGGTTAATGGGTTAAAGAATCGAGGTCAGACCGTCCGAATGATTTAACTACATGGGCTACGGACTACGCTTCTAACCTACATTCATACGTTGAACTACAATGTTACGTGGCAAACCTTACCGCTCTCTTCATCAGAAACACCGGCTCAATGGTCAGTAGCCAGTCGCTGTTATTTCAAAACATGCCGGCCATTTCACGCGATTGTTCTCGATTGTCCTCGTCATTTGATCAAAACCGTGACCGTCTAACAACCTAGTGGCTCGCGGCGCTGTTGAAGTAACACTGGAGATCCGTTGAAACGCGTATAGAAGCTCCACTCTAACGGGTCGGTAAAGAGAAAGACGTAGCATGTACGCAGCCCTCCGCTTTAAGCAGCGGCACACACGAGCATATTAATTCAATTTCTGTGGTTGGTTCCTCTGAGTCTGTAATGTGTAATTATTTAGAGTGATTCAGAGATAGGGTGGGGTAGATCCCCGGCTGGCGCGAGGCGGATTAAGCTCGCAGCAGCGCAGACACGGGGCGGATTTGGACAACACACACAATACATGCAAATTGACAGGCGCGCGGAACCCCACCCCGACAGCGAGGCGGGTGTTTTGCGTTTTAAATAATGTGAAAGACTGAACTCCACAACCGGCACTATTAACTCTGCCATGCCTGCTGTTTAGGGTTCAGTCCTGTTTATGTAGACTGTTTTAGCACGCCCTCGCGCAGGCCAGGTCACGGTGCCAATAAAACGCCCAGCCTCTCCCATGCAACGTAAAACCGTAAAAACACAAAAGGTGGACGAAAATAGTGAGTTGATGACTTGAGCAGGTTGCTTGCGAAGCTGCACTGCCACAACATGGACAGAAGCTGAATGTAAAGGCAAGCCCTTATGCACGCTCATTCATACCTAAATGATGTAATGTTCCCAAACAGTCTCCAGAGAAACCGGATCCCCCTGGCAACCGCGGTGACAGAACAGCCCAAATCACAACAGTCAGGATATCGACACCCACGACATGTTTTATCGATATAAACACACCGTTATAATACCCGTTCATCTGCACCACACAGTATCTACATGACCCAAGAGACGTGGGCAGTACTTACTGTCATGATCTCGGCAGTCTCCCGTTTCAAGACATTATAAACGATATTCCGATTCAAGAACAGGATAGGGTATTTAAAGTAGTGCTTATAGCTCAGTGGACGGTCAAGAAATTCGCCTCAACCCGAAGATATCACAAAAAGCCGGTAGATTCTTGAGAAGCCTCGTCCGCGCGTGTCATCGCTCTGTGCGTCTCCGCCGCGCAGCCCAGCCCTCGAGCCACCAGAGGCTTGAGTTCAAAAATAGACGTTGTAAAGATCCGCTGTTTCGCGAGCGCTTAAGTCGCCTCTACTCTCGTCTTCTGACACAGTTGTCAACCCCGGTGCAATCGCTCAGCGCGCGCACACACGTTCAGCAACACCAACAGGATATGATAGGAGAACGAGAGAGAGAGAGAGAGAGAGAGTGCCCGTTCATCTGTTAAAGCTCTCACGAGACAACCTTGCACATCTCGATGTTCTCCCGTGAACTCACGGACACACACACACCACCGTGAAAGACTCCGTGGCACCGGTTTCCTTCGATGAGCCTGAAGCACTGAGGAGTGTGACGACAACAACACATTAGCCCTGCCTTCTGCACCCGCTGACCTGGGGCGGGGGGGGGGGCAAGGAGGGGGGGAGAAAGAGAGTGAGAGAAAAAAGAGATCCAGAAAGTGGGTGAGAGGGAGAGAGAAAGAGAGAAAGTGAGTGAAAAGAGAGAAAAAGTCGAGCAAGAGAAATGAAGAGAGAAAGAGAGAGAATATGTCTGAATTATTCAGGCCTACCTGGTGTTCTGTATGGATTCTGAGCTGTTTCCGTCCCACTGTGCATACATAAGATACACTAACCTTGGAGATATGACCACTGGACACAATTCTGTCATCTCAGCTTAACTTTGTTGACTTAGCAGACGTAGTTCCCTGAAGCAGCTTGTAACAAGAATAATATCAATTAATATCAATATGTTATCCTCCTTAAGTGTGTTATGAAAAGAAAGCACTTTAGTAAACATGGAAGTTGACAATGTTTCAAAGGCCAAGCTGGGTTTCCATAATACAGCATAAGACTGGTCTTCCCTCACTTCCAACAAATATGTTTATGATTACAATTAGGATATTAGGATTCTTTCATTATATTACTGTAACCAATGTATTATTATACTATATTGCACAGTGTCTCTGAAACAGTGTCATGAAACCAGTCAGACCAGGACCGTGCTGGTTTGAATGAAACATGTTAGTAATCTGGCAAACAAGGTGAGATGGGACTCCATCCTGGTGCCAGAAGGATCCTGGTGCCAGAAGGATCCTGGTGCCAGAAGGATCCTGGTGTCAGAAGGATCCTGGTGCCAGAAGGATCCTGGTGCCAGAAGGATCCTGGTGCCAGAAGGATCCTGGTGCCAGAAGGATACCATACTGGAGTAATCCATGACTCCATCGCTTATTGCAGCCTCAACATGGTGGGGAACACGTTTAGATCCAAACAACACACAACTCAACACGTCCTTGGGCCTTGAGCAACAGACCTGCCAGGTGTCAGCTTCAGACAGTGCCCGGGCCACAGACACACTCACAGATTCCTGCCTTTATAGTTCGATATAAATATATACTGAATATACTGTATCATTATGCTTTACAATTGAACTAATACAGTTCAGTGTCTGCCAATCAAGAGATCGCAGGTTCAAATCCCCAGATATGGATACAGGCACATACCCCCTCCTCACTCTTTCAACCCCCCCCCCCGTGTCTCCCCCCCCGTGTCCCCTCCCCCTCCTCCCCCCTCCTC
>NC_085028.1:17914859-17959859 GCF_963692335.1 Osmerus eperlanus
GCCTGGAAGACTGGAGCACACACACACACTCCAGACACACATACATACAAATATGCACACACACACTCACACACACATGATACACTGGAGTGAGACTGGGGAGGGGAACAGACTGGTGTTACTGTATTTGTGGAGGGGGGAGAGAGGAAGGGGGAGGGGAGAGTGGAGGTGGGTGGTCCATTTGTGGACTCTTCTCGTGGCAGATTCCTCACCTCTAAAGGTTTATGGTCATGATGACCTGTAAAAACATCAACTTCTCAATCACACATGCTGTCTCTCACACACACACACACACACACACACATCAGGCTTCCTGTTTGACTTCCTGCAGAGAGAGAGAGAGGTCCAGACTGACAGGAAGTCAGGACAATAGCATTACCATGTCTGACTCGCAAGCTGCTTGTTACTGGGACCACACACACACACACATACGTACACACACACACACACAAAGGCATACACACACATACATACACACACACACATACATACATACATACATACACACACACAGGCATACACACACACAGGCATACACACACACAGGCACACGGGCATACACACTATAACTGTACCTCACCGTATAAAACCACAAACTGACCCCACAGGAACACTTCCCTCAGCTTCTGATGACTGTGATGTCATCATGTCTGTGATGTCATCATGTCTCCTCTTCAGCCCCTCTTTACACTCGCACATTTACATTTAGTCATTTAGCAGACGCTCTTATCCAGATCGAATTAAAGTAAGTACAGGGACATTCTCCCCGAGGCAAGTAGGGTGAAGTGCCTTACCTAAGGACGCAACGTCATTCGAACCAACCAGCAACCTTCTGATTACTAGCCCGATTCCCTAATCGCTCAGCCACCTGACTCCACTGCCAGGGTCTGTTGGCAGTGTCAGCTGTGTGTCTCTTGTGTGTGTCTGTGTTTCTGTGTGTGTGTGTGTGTGTGTGTGTGTGTGCCTCTTGTGTGGAGTGGAGAATGATTATGGAAATATCAGGTCTTCCAGTGGACCCTCAGGAGGAATGGAGGGAGGGAGGGAGGGAGGTAGGGAGGGAGGGACCCTCAAACGGGTGTGTGAGGGAGATAAGAAGGGATGAGATGTGTTGGAGAGAGATAGAGGAGGGGAGGAGGAGGAGGGGAGGAGGAGAAGCAATTGGACATAGAAAGAGAGCGTTATATTTTGGAGGAGGAGGAGGTGTAAGGTGAGAGAAAAAGAAAGGAGAGAGAGAGGCATAGAAGAGAGACAGAAGAAGGTGGGGTTACACCTAGGGCCATCATGTTTTCACCTCCTCTTCTCCCTCTCCTCCTCTCCACCTCCTCTCCTCTCATTCTTCTCTTGTCATCTGTCTGAAAGGCCTGATTCTTTCTATTCTGCTTGGAGAAGGGGGAGGTGAGTGTGTGTGTGTTTTAAAGGGTATTGTGCGCCCCTTAGAGAGATGGAGAAGGTCAATACCCAACCCTCTGCACTCTTTCTTACACACACACACACATCACTCACACACACACTCATTCACTCTCACACACTCAATCACACATTCACACACACTCACACACACACATACACACACACACACTTTACAGTTTCTGCTACTCCCTACTCACATATTACTGGAAAGATTGTCTTCCTAAAATTCCTTCGTTTTTGATTGAATTATTCTATTACAGTAGATGAGAATAGAGTACAGTAAAATATAGACTACAGTCAGTGTTGATTTGATGAGTGAATCACATACAGATATAAACTTGATTTCTGCTGGTTACCTTGGTAACCCATCAAAAGTGGCATACACTTTGCGCAAGTGAGTGTGTGTGTGTGTGTGTAAGTTAGTGTGTGTGTGTTTGGCTGTTGTGATGAATACGGAGCATTCCTGTCCAATGTTTTTCCTCTCCTCTGGCGCCACCTGCTGGTGGATATTATCCTGCTGGTGGATATTATCCTGCTGGTGTCTGGTAGCTGAGATGTGGTTACTTTACACTGTGTCTGGTAAATACAGACCGTTCCTTGAGTATGAAAACTGAAACTGGGAGTGGTTAGGGAATCGGCTATTAATCAGAAGGTTGCCGGTTCGATTTCCGGCCATGCAAAAAGACGTTGTGTCCTTGGGCAAGGCACTTCACCCTTCTTGCTTCGGGGGAATGTTCCTGTACCTACTGTAAGTCGCTCTGGATAAGAGCGTCTGCTAAATGACTAAATGTAATGAAACGGTTAGAACTCATAGGTGCTGATCCCAGGGCATCTTGTAAAGAGCTGTACTGATAAATACTGAATGGGTGTGTAAATGAAGATGTAATGGGTGTGTAACTGTGATGTGATGATGTGTAACAGTGCTGTGGAATGTGATGATGTATAACAGTGCTGTGGGACTGTTATGATGTCGTATGATGGTGTGATGTGCCTGTGTTGTGTCCACAGGCCCAGAAGAATGAGCGTGAGTCCATCAGACAGAAGCTGGCCCTGGGGAGCTTCTTCGACGAGGGACCAGGCCTCTACACCAGCTGCAACAAGAGTGGCAAGCCTAGCCTGTCTTCACGGTGGGGAGAGGGAGAGAGTGTGTGGGGGGGGGGGGGGGGTAGTGTGTGTGTGGGGAGGTTACCATTAGCTGGTAAAAATCTGGAAGGTTTACTGGTAAAATGTGTGTGTGTGTGTTTCTCAGAATGTCTCTTGGTGACCTGTATTTCTAGAAAGTTGAAGCTGTCAGAGGATGACTGTTAGCTGGTAAAATCAGGAACGTTTACTGGTAACATGTTTACTAATGAAACTTTGTTCTTGGGGAACTTCACCAACCATCCTTCCCATGATCCTCTGTTCCTGGTGTGTGGAGCCTTTCAGAACAGGCACAGAAGTTATGCTCAACACAGAGCCTTCTCCCTCTCACTTCCCTAAACACACATACACACACACACACACACACACACACACACTCACACACACACACACATACACACACACACACACACATACACACACAATCACCTATCTGTGTAATGACGACACTGAATAAGCAGATTATTGATCCCAGAGTGGTTTGGTCCAGATGTTCTCAAGCGGACTCCCCTCCAGGGTCCTCCCGGGTCGATCCATGTCTCAGGACACGTGGGTGCAGCGAGGGGGGGATCACAAACACAGGGCCTTGTTAAGGCTCTTACTGGTCTGGTCTCAGAGGCCTGGGGAGAGCTTGTATGAAGGTACATCCTTTTTTCTCATCTTCTAACCTTCCTCCCTCTCTCTCTCTCTCTCTCTCTCATCTCTCTCTCTCTCTCTCTCTCTCTCTCTCTCTCATCTCTCTCTCTCTCTCTCTCTCTCTCTCTCTCTCTCTCTCTCTCCAGACTCCAGAGTGGGATGAACCTGCAGATCTGTTTTGTCAACGACAGCAGCAGTGACAAGGACAGCGATGCAGACGACAGCAAGACAGAGACGAGTCTGGACACACCCCTGTCCCCCATGGTAACACACACACCACACCACAACCACACACAACACAACACACCACACACACACATACAACGCACACATTTGTCACAAAAGTGGGGGAAACCCATGTCAGAATGAGAGCAGATTGTAGCAGAGTTATTGTAGAAACAGTCATTCTGTTGACCTAGAGATCAGTGGGAGAGCTACCTTAAGATGATTCACACAGAGACTAAAGAGAACAAGTTATTTACCATGAATCCCTGCACCTACTCGTAATAAGTGTCTGTCTGTGTGTTTGTGTGGGCCTCAGTTTTCGGGCCCAGTAGCTAACGTTAGCTAACATACAGTTAGCAAATGAGAAGTGAGAATGAGAAGACTTGAGTTGGTCACGCATGAACTAGCTCACTGTGGAACTGACATGAACTAGCTCACTGTGGAACCGACAGCCAGACAGTTAACAGAGAGGGGGAGGGAGGGAGAGAGAGAGAAGAAGAGAGCAGGAGAGAGTAGTGACCCTGAGTCTACAGACCTCAGAACCTCCGATGAGAGATTGTGTGAAAACCTAACCTAACTGCCCTCTCCCCCCCTCTCTTCTCTCTCTCTTCTCCCTCGCTCTTCTCTCTCTTCTCTCTCTCCTCCTTTCTTCTCCCTCTCTTCTCTCTCTCTTCTCCCTCGCTCTTCTCTCTCTTCTCTCTCTTCTCTCTCTCCTCCTTTCTTATCCCTCTCTTCTCCCTCACTTCTCCCTCTCTCCTCCTCTCTCCTCCCCCAGTCCAAGCAGAGCTCCTCATACTCGGACAGAGACACCACAGAAGAAGACAGTGAGTCTCTGGAGGACCTGGACTTCCTGAGCCGACAGAAGAAGCTGCAGGCGGAGGCTAAGCTGGCGCTGGCGATGCTAAGCCCATGGCCAAGATGCAGGTGGAGGTGGAGAAGCAGAACCGCAAGAAATCCCCTGTGGCTGATCTGGTGAGTACTGCAGTAGTACTGTAGTATAACTAATACTATACTCATATCAGTACTGCAGCAGGAACTCCTCCTCACCTCTTCCTTCTCCTCTTCATCTCTCTCCTCCTCTCCTCTGTTAAGGAGCTGTCAGCGTCTTCTTATTTCATAAGAGCTTCATGTTCATAAGTATTTTAAACGTTGTCGACTGGCTTGTCTTCATCACACACACATTGCTATACACACACACACACAGACTCTTTATCTATTTAGTGAGGAGTGGGTGGCTTCTATAATTCATATCCCAGAAGGCCTCCGAGGGGTTTGGGCGTGTCTCTGTGTTCACCAGTCAGGAGAGATCTCGTCTGAGTGCTGTGACATCATCACCCCGAGCTTTAACTTCTGACCCTGCTCGAGCTGCTTGGCTAATGAGGAAGTTCAGGTCATGTCAGGAGTTAGCAGTTAGCCTGTAGCAGGAGTTAGCAGTTAGCCTGTAGCAGATGCCTGGGGCAGGGGGGTCAAATCTCCTGAACTGGAGTCTGTCGGTGTAGTGTAGCAGCTATGTTGGAGATGTCTGTTTGTTCTTGCTCCAATCACACTTATCTGACCTGATTCAGCACTCGTTACCTGATCAACCGGCTCATTATTAGAATCAGGTGTGCTGGATTGGAGTAGGAGGGAAACCTACAGGCAGGTAGCTCTCCAGGAGCAGGGATGGAGATGCTAACAGTGATGTGAATAGCATAGATGCTAACAGTGATGTGAATAGCATAGATGCTAACAGTGATGTGAATAGCATAAATGCTAACAGTGATGTGAATTGCATAGATGCTAACAGTGATGTGAATTGCACATAGATGCTAACAGTGATGTGAATAGCATAGATGCTAACAGTGATGTGAATAGCATAAATGCTAACAGTGATGTGAATTGCATAGATGCTAACAGTGATGTGAATTGCATAGATGCTAACAGTGATGTGAATAGCATAGATGCTAACAGTGATGTGAATAGCATAAATGCTAACAGTGATGTGAATAGCAAAGATGCTAACAGTGATGTGAATAGCATAGATGCTAACAGTGATGTGAATAGCATAAATGCTAACAGTGATGTGAATAGCATAAATTCACTTTCACTTTCTCTCAGATTTTTTTTTCTTTCACCTAGTCAGCCTTCCCCTGTCAGCACACCTCTTTCTCTCTCTCTCTCTCTCTCTCTCTCTCTCTCTCTCTCTCTCTCTCTCTCTCTCTCTCTCTCTCTCACCCACCAACTCTCTTTCTCTCTCTCACCCACCAACTCTCTCTCGCCCCCCCTTCTTTCTCTCTGTCACCGTAATGACATAGAGGAAGTGATGACATAGAGGAAGTGTTGACATGGGACCAGTCACAGCACTATCAGAGTGAAAGATGGAGAGGGAGGAGGTAAGGTGAAAGAGAAACTGACATCCCCCACAAAGACCTCCAGAGAGAGAGAGAGAGAGACAGAGAGAGAGAGAGAGAGAGAGAGAGAGAGAGTGTGATGATGGAGGAGAAACATCCACTCTGAGAGAGACAGAGAGAGAGAGAGATGAGGGAGGAGAGGGATTGAGTTAGTTTTCCAGAGAGGTTAGCTGGTTAAAAGAGGGGAAACTGTTGTCTTCTGCAAATGGTAGAATTCCCATAATGCTTTGTGGTTGATCAACGTGGTGTCTCATGTGGCGTTATCAAAGAGCCGAGTGTAGAAAGAGAGAGGGGAGGGATAGAGAGGGGAAAGAGAGCGAGAGAGAGAGAATGAAAGAGGGAGAAAGGGAGGAGGAGAGAGTGAAGGGGAGAGAGAGAGAGAGAGAGAGAGAGAGAGAGAGAGAGAGAGCGAGAGAGAGAGAGAGGGAGGGGACTGGAGTGAAACTGGAGGGTGAAACATTGGTTACTGGAGGAGGTAGAAACTGCAGGTTCATCACAGATACAAGAAGAAGAACTTTGTTTTCAAGCTACAGATCTGGTGGTCTGTCACTACACTTGTTCTGGTCACTGCCCCCTGCTGGACACACTGGGGAATTACACACACAGCTCCCACACTTACATTACTCACACAAGGAACGGCTGTTGATATTGGAGGATTAACGTGTGTGTGTGCGGTGGGCGTGTGTGTGTGTGTGTGTCTCCACAGCTGCCCCACATGCCCCACATCAGTGAGAGTCTGATGAAGAGGAGTTTGAAGCAGGCGGACCTAAGGGACATGTCCCTGGGGCAGCTGCAGGTCATAGTCAACGACCTGCACTCTCAGATAGAAGGTGAGTCTCACACACATGCACACACACACACACCAGTTCCTGTAATGTTCCTCTAACCTTCCTCTCCTGTTTCTCTGCTGTTCCTCTCCTGTTTCTCTGCTGTTCCTCTGCTGTTCCTCTCCTGTTCCTCTCCTGTTCCTCTGCTGTTCCTCTCCTGTTCCTCTCCTGTTCCTCTGCTGTTCCTCTCCTGTTCCTCTCCTGTTCCTCTGCTGTTCCTCTGCTGTTCCTCTCCTGTTCCTCTCCTGCAGCTCTGAATGAGGAGCTGGTTCAGCTGCTGCTGCTCCGTGACGAGCTGCACATGGAGCAGGACGCCATGCTGGTGGATATAGAGGACCTGACCAGGTACACACACACACCTGACCAGGTACACACACACCTGACCAGGTACACACACACACTTGACCAGGTACACACACACACCTGACCAGGTACACACACACACCTGACCAGGTACACACACACCTGACCAGGTACACACACCTGACCAGGTACACACACCCACCTGACCAGGTACACACACACCTGACCAGGTACACACACACACTTGACCAGGTACACACACACACACCTGGCCAGGTACACACACACCTGGCCAGGTACACACACACACTTGACCAGGTAGACACACACCTGACCAGGTACACACACACACTTGACCAGGTACACATATAGGACATATAAGATCTTATCAGGTGGAGGCACCAAAATTCTGTCTGCTGTCTAGGATCAAAATAAACACATTAGTAATGACTTATTTATTACTGTATATTTAACTACTGTATTACTGTTAATAACTACTGTTATAGATCCAAACATCTGTTAAATAAACACATTCATTATGAACAGATATTATTTATTACATGGTATTACGTTTATTTTATAGTATAAAAGTATTAAAAACATTTAGCAGACTCTTTTATCCAAAATGTCTAACAGGGGAGATTTTCTGTAACCACTGAGCTCTGTGTGCTCCTCTGGATGTTGACGTGTTTAACGGACGATGTCTCCTGTGTCCTGCAGGCATGCTGAGAGCCAGCAGAAACACATGGCAGAGAAGACTCCTTCTAAATGAGATGCCTACCTCCCTCCCTCCCCATATCTCCCTCGCCCCTCCCTCCCCCTACCTTCCTCCCCCCTCCCTCCTCCCTCCCTCCCCCCTACCTCCCTCCCTTCCCTCCCTCCTTCCTCCCTCCTCCTCCCCCACCTCCACCTCTGCCTTGCATCGACTCATGTCTATGACTGCCTCCCCCCCTCACACACACACACACCCTCCACACACACACAAACACCCTCCACACACACACACACCCTCCACACACACACAAACCCTCCACACACACACACCCTCCACACACACACACACCCTCCACACACACACACCCTCCACACACACACACACACCCCCTCCCCCCCCACACACACACACCCTCCACACACACACACCCTCCACACACACCCCCCCCCCCCCCCCACACACACACACACACCCCCCCCCCACACACACACACACACCCTCCACACACACACATCCAGCACCATGCCCGCAGCAGCCCAGAGGAAGGCCAACCTTTCATTTGCTTCTGTGCTTGTTCCCCATGCTGAGGATGGAAGATCACTTCCTGCTTCCTGGGAGAAGAGGAAGGTGATTGTGTGTTGTCATGGATACTGTTCCCAGCTTCCTGTGCAGATGGGCCTTGCTTCGCTAGTCTCTATTTTTTACTTTCTACATTCGCCACTAAATTATAATTGTCAAATACAAAAACCATGGAAAAAAATTAAAATAAATAATAGTGAGAAATTATTAGAAAGTCAGTTATGATAAAAAAAAGAAGAAAATAAATAATGTTGTGTTAAAACTATGAAAACGAACCTCTTCAGAACATTTTTAAGTTGTAAAGTAATTTTAAAGTCGACCTCTTTTTACTCTGCACAAATGGTAGTTTTCAACTGAAGAAAAATGTTTATTTGAAGGTGCTAAAAGAGTGAGGACACCTGCCTGCCTGGTAGTGAGTCGCTTTGTTAATACGTTCACTGGAAATGCTCTTCAACATTTTGTGAATGTTGATTTTCTGACACAAGTCGTTTTAAATTAATAAGTGTGTTAATATCATTTTCATCCTATTGTATTCAGAATCTTTATTTGAGGGAAGAGATGTTTATGTACAGATATGTAAAATAAAAAAATAAACTTTGTTTCATATATGGTTGGTTTGTAGTGTTGTGTGTTCATCCTGTTGACCACTGAAGCTTCTAGTGAAACAAACTGTTCTTGTGGGGCAAACACAGTGTCTCACACACTCACATCTACACACACACACAAAGAGAGAGAGAAAGTCCATTCGACCATGTTATCAGTTTGGTGGTGATTGTTAGGTGCTTGCTGCCAGAGGTCAGTCCCCGTGGGGGGACTGGCCCGAGGTCTGCTCGGGCCAGTCCCCGTGTAGAGATGAGAACTCATTTTACTTGGAAAGCCTCTAAAGCGGGTCATATTTTTCTGACTCATTTTGGTCTTGACAATTTGGTAATTCCTTGAAAAGTATTTGACTGAAACATATAAACTGCATGAAGGAATTTGAAATGCAGTTCTTGACCCAGTGACAGAACTGAATCTTCCTTTTAAATAGTATTCATTTATCAAAAGCATTTATCAAAGGCGATATAGTGACAAATAGTGCATGCAGAATGTATAGCAGAAAATCTACATTTAATCATTTAGCAGACTCTCTTATCCAGAGCGACTTACAGTAAAATCTAAGATCAGAAGTGCATGGTTCAGACAATATTTCAGTGATATGTATGATGGAACGATCTGTGTTCCAGCGCTAAGCACATTATTTGGTTAATTGCGTGATTCACGAGTCATTATACGCGTCATTTAGACACGCACACACTATTTCGGTGTCCGAGAGCGTGTACAGTAAAGATAGACCGGGAGAGGCCTTGTACCCACTGGCGGGGAGATGTTGTGGTGTCGACTGAGAGCACCGGGGAGAGCAGGGAACTCCGCGCGTGCCGCAGCCACCGCAGTAGTATCAGGGATGGATTTCCTGCGAATACAACTGATAGTCATAGTGTTTGTGTGTGTGTGTGTGATATGTTTGGAAGTGTGATATGTTTGGCTGAGGCGCTCTGTGTACAGTAAATCTTAATTAGCTATTTGACAGTAAGTCAAAGTGACACGATTAGTCAAAAATAAAAAATTATATATATGAACAATGTGTCTGTTCTTTGTTCCGCATGAATGGTCACGATGTCACATACCCTGGCGCTTGACTCATCACACAACACGTCGGTCATTCTCTTCAAACCAACACAGAAAACATTTCACATTCGGACTTGCAGGTGTTTGTGTTGCCTAGCTTAATCACCTCATGCAGTTACGTTAATATTGTGATGAAATTATTAGTAACCTATTAATGTCTTATTGTTCATAATTATTCCATTTATATTTTAGATATAGTCACTGACATTTGGATTCAGAAGCAGCGCTTTGACGAGTGGGAAATAATTTTGTTTCACAAGACTTAATTTCATTAATTTATTATTCTTTTCTTTTTTTCTTTTCTTTTTTCTTTTTAGGGTTAGAAAGGCAGATTAACTACTGTCTGTCCAATCAAAACGCTAAAATGATAGTTTCATATCAAATCCCTCGAGCACTCTGAGGTAACTCTGTGCTGCTGGAGTAGGAATTCACATATGACGTTATGGTTTCCGTTTCGGTCGCGCTGCGCTTCGCGGTGCCGCTCCGCCGCGGGAAAGTCCTGTTTCACATGTGGTACAATATATATATGCCCTCCAATCTCGATAAAGGCAGAAGTTTACCGGACAGGCAGATATAACAATCTTGTCTTATCACAATCAAAATGACATTCAATCATTTGTGTAAGTAGACTACCTCTTTTCATTTGGTAAAAAGATTAATCAGATTATCAACTTCAACATGTTACTCATTTAACAGATGTTTTATCAGGAGCAGAAGTGTATATTTAGGGTTGTTGTTGTTAATTACATCTAAAGCCATGTTTTTCAACTCAACAATGAAACAACCGCAAATAGTGGTTTTAGGTCATCATTATTAGAAGTAGTATTGGGATGTTTTATTCATAACACATAGGCCTGTTTGTGGAGATGGGATTGCATGTATTAGACCATTGTTGACATTATTAATCATTGTTGTAATACAGAAAACTTCAGAAGTGTTTCCTTCTATGTGAGTCTAACACTCGATGATTGTGCATGCAGACACCACAGTGTTTTTGCTCGCGCTGTCCTTGAGCTTGTCCACCGGAATCCCGGTGCGCTCACCCCGGAGTCTTGATGCTGATAAATGTGCAGCTTTATCGTTGCTCTCCAAAACACTCCTGGAAAAAAACAAAGAACTGCTGAACAATAATAATGTGAGTTTATCCCCACTATCTATCCATCTATCTATCTCTCGGCTATATCTCGCGTGCGCTCTCTCTCTCTTTATCTCCATATATATATATATATATGTAAGCCTACATAAATATATGTGTGTGTAAATCCCTTTCCTAAAACCAATCACTTATTTAATTCCTCAGCCGTCTTTGTTCAGCGGGTTTAACTGCTTGAACCAGGCGCTGGAGATGAATAGCAACACCCAGACTGCGCTGGCCTGCTCGCCAACCACGGGACAGGTAACATTCAGATTCACCATGTATCCTCTGCCAACCGGTGAAACACGCGATATAGTTTCTGGTGTTCGTTTTCGATTTGTTTAAAAGACCATCGCTTACATTATGTGTTTACCGATGGACTGTTGCCCAAAACCACACTTATTATTTCGTATTATATCCGGGAGTACAACGGTACTTAGGAATGGTTCGCTTGACCCGATGTTAGTTTCCTCAAGGATCACAATGACTCTTGCTCAGAGACTTGTTGCTCTTGTGGTTAGTGGTAACTGATTTAAATTTGTTGTACTCGCTGTGATATATTGTTGTTATTATTGTTGCTTGTTTTTTTCCACAGGTACACTTGCACGTATAGCGGTTCATGTTGTTTAATTGTAACTTGTTTAACTACATGCTCTTATGGTTCTTCCCTTTGGCACTTACTTTGGTTGTTCACAATGTGTGCTTCATGTTTTGGCTACTCGCAATGTTTTGTGGCTATCTTGTTGTTATGATCAGTGACCTATGCACTTTGTAAAGCTCTCTCTTGGAAGTCGCTTTGGATAAAAGCGTCTGCTAAATGAATAAATGTAAATGTATTGTTTGACGTTTGTCCTCTCAGGGTAAAGTCTGCATGGGTGGACGGATCACATCATTCAACGAGGTAACGTTTGTTTTCCGTTATCTAAACGATAAATACACGCTTTAGAGTAGGCCTACAGTACTTTAATTCCCAATTGTTTTAAGCAGTTTATTACGGTAGCTTAACTTCCCAATAAGCTTGCCCTTGTTGTTTTTTTCCCGACAGAACGAGTGTCTGGGGAATATCACCATGGACCTGGGTCACTACTCCAGAGAGATGACGATCCTACAGGAGAAGAACTCCGACCTCCTTCATGTCCACCAGGACGCCCTGGCAGCTCTCAACACCATCCAGGAACTGCTGCAGGTATTACAGACTGATATTACATCAGAGAGAGAGAGAGAGAGAGAGAGAGAGAGAGAGAGAGAGAGAGAGAGAGAGAGAGAGAGAGGAGAGAGTGGGGGGAGGGAGAGAGTGGGGGGAGGGAGAGTGGGGGGAGAGAGAGAGAGAGAGAGAGAGAGAGAGAGAGAGAGAGAGAGAGAGAGAGAGAGAGGGAGGGAGAGTGGGGGGAGAGAGATAAGATCAAGGACTCATCATAACTAAAGATGGCAAAACACACATCCTTCACTCAAGTAGAAGTACAGATACTCATATTTAAAAAGACTTTAGTCAAAGTTGAAGTACTAACTACACTTTTTCAGTCAAGTTAAAGTAAAGAAGTGTGGCATACTTCAGTAAAAAGTAACCATTACTACTGTTGGACCTCACGTCATATTAATACATTAATACAAAAATACACTATTTTTGACACTATAGACACGCAGCGCATTCGCCAGGAATCCTTTTTGACACTGACAATTTCGAACATCTCCCTCATATGTTGTCATGGGCATCTGCGACTCTATAGGTTTTAAAACTGGGGGTGCAAAGGGGAGTGACATTGCTAAATTAATAGATCTTAAAATGTGAAATTAATCATTAGAGTTCAACAAATCATGATAGAATATACAACTCTGGAATCACTGAAACATTTCCCAAAATTATTTTAAATTAAAACTAAAGTAACAAGCCTGACTTGATAATGTAAGAAAAATAAATTTCATTTAGTCATTTAGCAGAGCTCTTATCCAAATGAGAGATATTTGTGTAAAAAATGTAAGGAGTGAAAGTAAAAAGTTGTCAGAAAAATGTATTGTGAAAAATCTACCAGAAAAAAATCTACTTAAGTACAGTAATAAAGTATTTGTACTTTGTTAATTCCCATCTCTGCAACAGTGTAACAACAGTGTAATTACAGTGTAATGATAGTAAAATAACAGTGTAACAACAGTGTAAAAACAGCGACACAATAACAGTGTAATAACAGTGTAATATTAATACCTGAAAAATCTACTTAAGTACAGTAACCAAGTATTTGTACTTCGTTACATCCCATAATGTTTTAATGATTCTTTCCTCCAAACAGAAACATCCACAAACCCCAAAGGAGCTCGTTGAGACGCCCATTCCAGTAAGTGGTTTCCTATTATATTACATATATACAAATAATCATGTCTTCATATTACTGTATATTCGTATACATATCATACAGAGAGTGAGATAGGGAGAGAGAGAGAGCTGAAGAGATGGAGAGAGTGAGAGAGAAACCAGAAAAGAAACAAAAATACAATTTGTCATCAGAATGAGAATCAGAATCATCGTTATTCGCCAGTTTGCACAAACAAGGAATTTACTATGGCAGGAAGGTGCAGACGGTAAACATAAGAGTTTTAAATACAAAATGTAAGAAATATAACATGTTGAAAATGTACAACAGTAATAATTCTAACCACTACTATCAAATGTACTAAAAATTCAATATAAAATATACAATAAAATTCGATATAAATAAGAGTACAATGTGCAATGATCAAGATTGTTAAATCTCTGAGACAGTATAAATGAGATGGTTACATCTCCCTGACTCTGAATGAGGACAGCATGTCCCTGACTCTGAATGAGGACAGCATGTCCCTGACTCTGAATGAGGACAGCATGTCCCTGACTCTGAATGAGGACAGCATGTCCCTGACTCTGAATGAGGACAGCATGTCCCTGACTCTGAATGAGGACAGCATGTCCCTGACTCTGAATGAGGACAGCATGTCCCTGACTCTGAATGAGGACAGCATGTCCCTGACTCTGAATGAGGACAGCATGTCCCTGACTCTGAATGAGGACAGCATGTCCCTGACTCTGAATGAGGACAGCATGTCCCTGACTCTGAATGAGGACAGCATGTCCCTGACTCTGAATGAGGACAGCATGTCCCTGACTCTGAATGAGGACAGCATGTCCCTGTGTCCCTCCAGGCGGTGTCTTCCTGCTTCTGGACCGATAAAACGTTTGACAACCGTCTGTGCATGTGTAAGAAGCTGCGAGGTTTCCAGGCCAGGCTGGTCACCATCTCAAGAGCCTGTGGCTACATCTCATCTGGAGACCACCGCAAGTAGACGCCTCATCTTCATCACCATCATCATCATCACATCTTTATTCTCATCATATCATGTAATGCACTACAATAGCATGGTTCCACCTGACCCTGCTCACCCCTGACCCTGCTCACCTCTGCTCCACTGTGGTCTGCAGCCCAGAGCCACTTCCAAGTCTGTCAGGACTGAAATAATTTGAGTTAATCCAACTATTTATTGAGTCTATTTATTCCTATTTGAGTTTTGGGAACTATTTATGGGAGATTATTTATATGAGGGTGTTATTTATTGGTCTGTATTTAATAAAGTATTTATTGCATTTTAACATGAGGTGTTTGCTTATATTTACAGTATATTCATAAGTAACGATTCCCAATATCTTCACACTAGTATACAATATAATTACACTTAATACCTCAAATATTTATACGTAAACTAATGTTAACAGGTAGAACCCAACATGTTTACACTAGCACAAAACATTCACCATGGTTCACAATTCAAACTAAGATGTAGAAAAACATTCTATTGTTTTATTCAGTTTAATGACGCTCCTCCACTTGTACAGAACTCTGTTAAAGGCCCTGAGGTGTGACATCACAATGACATCACAAAACGTCTGGAATGATCACGGACGGGGTTTAAGAGAACTTGTCGTCTCAAACTCAACACTCATACATACTTTCAAACAGCATCAGATGCAAACATTATTACATCATTATGTTTCATCTTTTTGTTTTTCATCTGGCAGCACGTTGATTTCAAGGCATGATCCAAACTAAATATATATAAAAATACAGAACATTAACAAAGAATATCGTAGAAAAAATGTTTACAAAAAAATATATATACAGTTTTATTTATTTATTAGCTACCGTTGTTGGTCCCTTGTCTTGTAGAGTTTAAGTGGTAATGCCTTGACTGAGAAATAAGATGCAACACCACATATAGGAGGTGCGGGGAGTCAGGATTATAGTGCAGTACTAGTCAGGGAGCCTGACTGCCCAGCCACAAGCCTTTCAGCTGAAACCTACATCAGAGGTTCAGGGTTCAAAGTTCAAAAGTCCCTTCCACTGGTTCTCTGTTTCCTTGATGAGTCCGTTGGGGGTGGGGCTTAAATGGTCTGAGATGTCTCATTTGTCGGCTTGGTTGTCCATCATTTCTGAAGTGGAATGAGACAGACATATATTACTTAGTGAGCAGTCTGAATCTTCTGTGTGAGTGTGTCTGCATGTGTGTGTGTATGTGTGAGCGTGTATGTGTGTGTGTCTGTGTATGTCTGTGTGTGTCTGTGTGAGTATATGTGTGAATGTGTGTACGTGTGTGTGTGTGTCTGTGTGAGTATATGTGTGAATGTGTGTGTGTGTCTGTGTGAGTATATGTGTGAATGTGTGTACGTGTGTGTGTGTGTCTGTGTGAGTATATGTGTGAATGTGTGTACGTGTGTGTTTGTGTGAGTGTGTGTGTGAATGTGTGTACGTGTGTGTCTGTGTGAGTGTGTGTGTGAATGTGTGTACGTGTGTGTGTACGTGTGTGTGTGTGTGTGTGTGTGTGTCTGTGTGAGTGTGTGTGTGAATGTGTGTACGTGTGTGTGTGTAACCCACCCTGCAGGGTCAGCAGCACCTCTGGCGCCAGGTCATCCAGCTCCTCCAGGCTGCTCTTCAGCTTCTCTAGCGAGGCATGGCCCTGCTGCCCCTGCTGCCCCTGCTGCCTCCTCCACTCCTCCAGCATCTTGAACTTCTGCATGGTGACGTCCTTCTCCCCGGCCTGCAGCTCGTCCAGGTCTCGGCTCCTCAGACCCAGGAAGATGCCCACCTGCCGCCACTCCTTCCCCAGCCGCCGGGCCACCTGCAACAGCTGCTTGTCTGTCACCTCGGGGCGCGGAGCCGTGGCCGTGATGCAGCCGTCTGGACACACACACACACCACAGTGTTTATATGATAGCTGTCATTTAAGATGACTTTAGATGATAGTTTTTAAGGTATTTGAAACCATAGTGTCGAAGGTAAGTAAGATGGTAGGTAGGATAATACAATTATAACAATGTATTCATTCAGCAGACACCTGTGATCTGCCTAGTAACAGAGGGTGGTCACCTGACTCATCTGTCCAGCGGGATCTCTTATTGGTAATTTCCTCTTCCGACGTGCTACTTCTCTTCCTACCTATAGGAGGTCAGAGTTCACAGGAAAGGTCAGGGGGGTCACATAAAGGTCAGATGGGTCACAGGAGAGGTCAGAGGGGTCACAGGAGAAGTCAGAGGGGTCACAGGAGAGGTCAGAGGTCACAGGAAAGGTCAGGGGGGTCACAGGAAAGGTCAGAGGGTTCACAGTCTTGTTCCACCCACTGATGGTCTTTTTCTTCTGAGGCTCCACAGGGTCCACACAGTCTTCTGTGGAAGAACACACACAAGCAGCCAGGTCAGACACACACACAGCCAGGTCAGACACACACACACACACCCCTCCCCTCAGGTACACACCTTCCCTGATGTAGGTGGACCAGATGGTCTGGTCTGACTCTGTCTCCATGAGGGACAGCTTGAAGGGGGGGGAGTGATCAAAGAAAACCTCGAAGTACCCCTTCAGCTTGGTGACCGCCAGCGTAAAGGACAGTTTCTGTAACACACACATTCTTTAGAACACACACAGGTCCTATCAACACACACACTCTTCAGAAACACACACAGGTCCTATCAACACACACACTCTTCAGAAACACACACAGGTCCTACCAACACACACACTCTTCAGAAACACACACAGGTCCTACCAACACACACACTCTTCAGAAACACACACAGGTCCTACCAACACACACACTCTTCAGAAACACACACAGGTCCTACCAACACACACACTCTTCAGAAACACACACAGGTCCTACCAACACACACACTCTTCAGAAACACACACAGGTCCTACCAACACACACACTCTTCAGAAACACACACAGGTCCTACCAACACACACACTCTTCAGAAACACACACAGGTCCTACCAACACACACACTCTTCAGAAACACACACAGGTCCTACCAACACACACACTCTTCAGAAACACACACACCTCCGGGGTGATCTCCCCCTCAGGCTCGGTCAGCAGACGGTATGTCCTCTCATCCAGGCTGCAGGTGGGAGGCTTGTCCACCTTCTGGAACTTCCTGTTGGAGCTGCGTACTTCCTTTCCAATGTCCTGGACCCGGAATGACAGACAGTTATATTTCTATTATTAGGATGATGACTGATAGGCTGACTAGGTGAAAGACAACAAAACAAGATTAAGATTGAAAAAGAAAGAGAAAGTGAGAGACAGCAAATGCTTATATACACTGCATGCCCACACACACATGCATACACACACCATGTATACACACACACTCTCTCACACACACCCCCTAACCTGTCACCTTGATGTCTGAGGAGTTGTTAGGGGCTAGGTAGACTCTGAAGCAGTGTGCCTTGAGGCCTCTCTCCCGGTAGAGCAGGACCACGGCGTGGTGCCGCTGGGCGGGGCTGGCCTGGGCCACAGGCCCCACGGGGGACAGGGACGACACACACCACTTCACATGGCTGCCGGAGTGATCCACACACGGCTCCATCAGCGGCCGGCCAGCCTTCAGGTGCAGCACCCTGAAGGAGACCTGGCTGTCTGGGTCTGGGGGAGGAGAGAGAGAGGGGGTGGAGGAGGGGGGAGGGAGAGGGAGGAGGGGGGAGGGAGAGGGAGGAGCCAGTGACAGGGGAAAGTTAGTCCTGCTAACAACAGCGTCATTCACAGTGTGTGTTATCGTAGAATGTAGTGTTTCGGTGCAGCATGGAGACATTAAGGTCAGTTCTAGACAAAGCTCTCCTCACCAGCAAGGCAGAGGGTGTGTGGGAACTGGATGGACTTGAGGACAGTCGAGTCCTTGTTGACACAGTCCACGTTGAAGATGGGTCCGGCGCAACTCCAGGCGTCTGTGAGGAACTTTCCAAACTTGGACCAGGACAGGATGGAGTACCTCAGCAGAACCTTCTCAGACACCTCAAACACAAGACCTGTCACCGAGCACTGGAACACCCCCTCGTCCTCCAGCTGCAGCCTGACACACACACACACACACACACACACACACACACACACACACACACACACACACACACACACACACACACACACACAAGTGACACAAACTCCAACAAAGGTGAGCAAGATCCCGGGATCACACTGGAATTTTGTCCAGACATTTCACTTATATATTTACTCCCTATTATTTTGTGTTATTTTGCTATTGGTACTTTTCTGATGGTCGCAGATGTTACGCACCCTCTACCAATTGGTCCCTTGTTCTGGGGGTTTCTGTTTACAAATGTTTTTATACAAAGACATTTCTCCCAAGTCGGGCTGGTAGTACTGACCATGAACCGTGCAGCTGCAGATACTGGAATAGGGCCATTCTCATTTCATTTTAAATCAGATAAATCCATACTCATAACCCATCTTCATCATTTCAACAGTGTGATGTTAAATTCCATGTCAGGAGGAGGGAGGGAGGGAGGGAGGGAGGGAGGGAGGGAGGGAGGAACTGGAGTACTCACTGCATCTGTCCTCGAGCTAGCATCCTAGGGGTGACCCGCTCACCTCCAGGGCTCTGGACACACACATAAACACGTCACTTCGGATAATGTCTGCTAAATTAATTTTAATGTAACATTATAAATACGATAAACTGTAAACTCACCTGCTGAATAGCTTTGCATTTCTCACAGCAGGACTTGAATATCACATCTGTGATGATGAGAAGAGCAGGGTTATCTAAAACTATTTTGAACTCTTATTTTAACTCTTTTAAAGTTCTCGCTCCGGTTAAACAACTGAGTGTTAAACGTGAGTGTTGTGTGATTGTAAGAGAGAGGAGAGCGTGGCAGGTGTGGTTGTAAGAGCGAGGAGAGCGTGGCAGGTGTGGTTGTAAGAGAGAGGAGAGCGTGGCAGGTGTGGTTGTAAGAGAGAGGAGAGCGTGGCAGGTGTGGTTGTAAGAGCGAGGAGAGCGTGGCAGGTGTGGTTGTAAGAGAGAGGAGAGCGTGGCAGGTGTGGTTGTAAGAGAGAGGAGAGCGTGGCAGGTGTGGTTGTAAGAGAGAGGAGAGCGTGGCAGGTGTGGTTGTAAGAGAGAGGAGAGCGTGGCAGGTGTGGTTGTAAGAGAGAGGAGAGCGTGGCAGGTGTGGTTGTAAGAGAGAGGAGAGCGTGGCAGGTGTGGTTGTAAGAGAGAGGAGAGCGTGGCAGGTGTGGTTGTAAGAGCGAGGAGAGCGTGGCAGGTGTGGTTGTAAGAGAGAGGAGAGCGTGGCAGGTGTGGTTGTAAGAGAGAGGAGAGCGTGGCAGGTGTGGTTGTAAGAGAGAGGAGAGCGTGGCAGGTGTGGTTGTAAGAGAGAGGAGAGCGTGGCAGGTGTGGTTGTAAGAGAGATGAGAGCGTGGCAGGTGTGGTTGTAAGAGAGAGGAGAGCGTGGCAGGTGTGGTTGTAAGAGAGAGGAGAGCGTGGCAGGTGTGGTTGTAAGAGAGAGGAGAGCGTGGCAGGTGTGGTTGTAAGAGAGAGGAGAGCGTGGCAGGTGTGGTTGTAAGAGAGAGGAGAGCGTGGCAGGTGTGGTTGTAAGAGAGAGGAGAGCGTGGCAGGTGTGGTTGTAAGAGAGAGGAGAGCGTGGCAGGTGTGGTTGTAAGAGAGAGGAGAGCGTGGCAGGTGTGGTTGTAAGAGAGAGGAGAGCGTGGCAGGTGTGGTTGTAAGAGAGAGGAGAGCGTGGCAGGTGTGGTTGTAAGAGAGAGGAGAGCGTGGCAGGTGTGGTTGTAAGAGAGAGGAGAGCGTGGCAGGTGTGGTTGTAAGAGAGAGGAGAGCGTGGCAGGTGTGGTTGTAAGAGAGAGGAGAGCGTGGCAGGTGTGGTTGTAAGAGAGAGGAGAGCGTGGCAGGTGTGGTTGTAAGAGAGAGGAGAGCGTGGCAGGTGTGGTTGTAAGAGAGAGGAGAGCGTGGCAGGTGTGGTTGTAAGAGAGAGGAGAGCGTGGCAGGTGTGGTTGTAAGAGAGAGGAGAGCGTGGCAGGTGTGGTTGTAAGAGAGAGGAGAGCGTGGCAGGTGTGGTTGTAAGAGAGAGGAGAGCGTGGCAGGTGTGGTTGTAAGAGAGAGGAGAGCGTGGCAGGTGTGGTTGTAAGAGAGAGGAGAGCGTGGCAGGTGTGGTTGTAAGAGAGAGGAGAGCGTGGCAGGTGTGGTTGTAAGAGAGAGGAGAGCGTGGCAGGACCAGCCTGATGGAGCTACCCTCTCTGCTGGAGGCTGCAGGTCTAGAGGCTGCAGGGCTGGAGGCTGCAGGTCTGGAGGCTATAGGGCTGGAGGCTGGGTCAGCTTCTGCAGAGGAACATGGATTACATTAGTGAGATCTTATGAATAAACGATTACTACACCATCATATACTACTGAACTGTACTATGGAATACTATACTACACTAGAATACTATTATACAAACAATATTCTACTATACTTTATTCTACTATACTTTTCTATAATGTAGTATTCTATGTTCTACTACATTATCCTATACTATAGCATCCTGGACTATACTATATTATACTATTCTACTGTATGCTATAGACAACTCAATAACTATCCTATACTATACTGTATTATACTATCTTATACTACACTGTATTATACTATACTATACTGTATTATACTATACTATACTGTATTCTACAATACTATTCCATACTGTACTATCCTTAATCCAGTGTTTCCCACGCATAGACTCATTTGTGGCGGTGCATCACAGAATCAACACCGGCCGCCACATATTGCGTTTCGTTATATATATATATATATATATATTTTTTTTTTATTATATTTAAAACATGCAGCGTATTCGTTCAGCTGCATTTCCTTTCCCTGCTCTCCGTCTCTCTGTCACTCACGCGTCTCTCACATACACACAGTCACAACGTCAGCACACGTTAGCAACGACGTAGATACGCCGTTTTAGTAAGACAGACAGCTATATTATGGAGCTAAATCAGGGCCAAATATTTTGTTAATTAGAAAAAAAAATCTTTAGTTGAAAAACTAAAGCTTGACATTGAAAATTTAAGTTTTGGTCAAAAACTTGAAAACCATGAATTCAAAGAAAAAATAAATTTATTCTGGAATTAGTCTGGAATTATTTTGAATAAATTATTAATTTTCATTTTTCATTTTTAGATTTTCACATAGTTTCACATTTAATGTTTTCAGATTCCATTTTTTTTTTTTTTACAGCCAATTATTTATTTATTTTTTCAGTTATTTATTTAGTTTTTTTTAGTTTTTTTTTTTTCAGTTTCTGCATATAATGCAGGTAGCAACGCTAGTGCCAAATAACTGTTTAGCTGGTCGGCTCCATGACGCCACATCACTCTAAAAAATGCTGGTTAAATATAGGACAGAACACACGTTGGGTTAAACTAACCCAGCAAGATGGGTTGACCATTTAACCCAGCATGTTGAGTTGATCATTCAACGCCTCAATGCAACTAGAATTACCTGAACAAGCTGTATAGCAAAAAGAAGTAAGCACATACAACTATTTAAATGGATTATACAAACACGGAGAAAACATAACATTGTTAGAAACTGTTTTATTTTCTGTTTAATGTACTGTAGACTACCTATTCTATTTGGAACACCATCCAGTTTTGGCACCTTCACGAACGAACAGCCAGTTGTTACAGTAGCTAGACTAGTATCTGCTTAGAGCTACGGTAAACAGTCAAAAAGCAGCCAGGTGCAAATAAAAACTCCTTAAAACAAATCGTTTGCAGTACAGTACGTTTATTTTGGTGGGGTTCTTCTGTATAGTTAACATTTGCCTCGCTGGCTAGAGAATTAAAGTTGGACGGTTGCAAACTGAGGTAATGGCTAAAACAAGCTATCCTCAACAACACCTAGGACTCGTAGAATCTCACCATTCAGTTGCTGCAAGAAATTTGGCTACACCGCCGGACTAGTATTTTTGCTGTCCCTATTCTTGGTAGATATAACCCTTTAGTAGCTAAATGAGCTAAATATGTCCCTGCCGTTGTGCGTGGACCCTGCTGACTGTACAAAACTTAAGAGCCGTTGAGAAGACCGTTGACAAAGTTAAGTTTATGCTGCAGATAAACCAGCAGCTGGGTTAAAGTGAGGCATCCTGGGTAGGCCAGGAGGAGGACAATCTGCATTGTTTCAACTGTCGCCGACAATGACCCAGCCACTAACCCAGCGGCTTGGCTGCACTAAAACTACCCAGCACCATGGAAATAACCCAACAAAATGACCCAACAGGATCAACCCAGCATTTGGGTAAAAAAAATAACCCAGCATTTTTGGGGCTCGTGAGACTGCTCACCAAAAGAACGAAGGGGAACCCACTTGTCTAGCAGATTAAGACATGTTCGTAGGTACCTAGCAAAAAGTAGCCTCAACTTTCCTAGACTTTTAGCTACGGTACTAATCCGGAAGGCTCGCTGATATAGTATGGAGCTAAATCAGGGACAAATGTTTTGTTCATTCGGAAAAAAAATCTTTTGTTGAAAAACTAAAGCTTTGGTCAAAAACTTGAAAAATAAAACCATGAATTCAAAGAAAAAATAAGTTTACATTTTTTTTTCAAGTTGAATAAAATTTCGATTAAAGTCTGGAATTATTTTTAATAAATTATTAATTTTCATTTTTCACTTTTAGATTTTCACATAGTTTCACATTTAATGTTTTCAGATTCCCCCCAAAAAATGTTTACGGCTTCAATTTTTTTGCCCAGCCTAGAGATTCACAGCTTGAGGGAGGGAGGTAAGGGAGGGATGTGAAGGAGGGATGTGATCTTTGCAGGTCCTCACCACAATCCTCCTCCTCCTCCTGCTCCTCCTCCTCCTGCTCCTCCTCTTGCTCCTCCTCAGAGCTTTCCTCTGTGACTGTCCCAGCGGTCTCTGTCAGATAAACACAACACACAGGCTGTTGAAATGGCAGATCATTAGAAGCCATCATCTGAGAGGAGACTTATGTATATGGTTAATTTTAATGGTTATTTATTTATTATAATTTATTATATGGTTCAAAGATTCAGAGATGAGGTGTCTCTTGGAATTGGTTGGAGAAAGCATTGCCTGGTGGAGGGTGTGAGGATGAGGGTTAGGGGTGAGGATGAGGGGGTGAGGATGAGGGGTGAGGATTAGGGTTAGGGGTGAGGATGAAGGGGTTAGGGTGAGGATGAGCGGGTTAGGATGAGGGGGTGAGGATAGGGGGTGAGGATGGGGGGTGAGGATGAGGGGGTTAGGGTGAGGGGTGAGGATGAGGGGGTTAGGATGAGGGGTGAGGATGAGGGGGTTATGGTGAGGATGAAGGGGTAAGGATGAGGGGTGAGGATGAGGGGGTTAGGGTGAGGATGAAGGGGTGAGGATGAAGGGGTGAGGATGAGGGGGTTAGGGTGAGGGGTGAGGATAAGGGGTGAGGATGAGGGGGTGAGGATGAGGGGTGAGGATGAGGGGTGAGGATGAGGGGTGAGGATGAAGGGGTGAGGATGAAGGGTGAGGATGAGGGGTGAAGATGGGGGGTTAATGTGAGGATGAAGAGTGAGGATGGGGGGGTTAGGGTGAGGGGTGAGGATGAGGGGTGAGGATGAGGGGGTGAGGATGAGGGGGTTAGGGTGAGGGGTGAGGATGAGGGGTGAGGATGAGGGGGTTAGGGTGAGGATAAAGGGGTGAGGATGAAGGGTGAGGATGAGGGGTGAAGATGGGGGGTTAGGGTGAGGATGAAGGGTGAGGATGGGGGGGTTAGGGTGAGGGGTGAGGATGAGGGGGTGAGGATGAGGGGGTTAGGGTGAGGGGTGAGGATGAGGGGTGAGGATGGGAGGGTGAAGATGGGGGGTTAGGGTGAGGATGAAGGGTGAGGATGGGAGGGGTGAGGATGGGGGGTGAGGATGAGGGGGTTAGGGTGAGGGGTGAGGATGAGGGGTGAGGATGAGGGGGTTAGGGTGAGGGGTGAGGATGAGGGGTGAGGATGGGAGGGGTGAAGATGGGGGGTGAGGATGGGAGGGGTGAAGATGGGGGGTGAGGATGAGAGGGTGAGGGGGTGACAGGATGAGGGTGGTCGTGCCTACCTGATCCACTCTGATCACTCTCAGCCAGGTGACCTGTAACAGAACAGTGTGTTTTACTGGAGGGATGAGGAACGATGAGGTGTTGAGGACAGCAGGGTTACTGGAGGGACCCTTTTATAACACTTTGTAACACACACCATTTAATGACAGCTCCTATGTACCTACTGTGTTGATACAGCATGTATGTAGCTGCATGGTAGTTAGTGTATCTTAATGTCAAGTGTAACTAACAGTTCCCTCTCATCACCTCTGCATCGTGCTTACTGCCACCTTGTGGACATGAACTGTGGCAGCACCCAGACACAGAGCTAGGAGAGGGGGAGAGAGACAGAGAGAGAACGGGAGAGACAGATAGAGAAAGGAGAGAGAGAGAGAGAGAGAGAGAGAGAGAGAGAGAGAGAGAGAGAGAGAGAGAGAGAGAGAGAGAGAGAGAGAGAGAGAGGGAGAGACAGAGCGAGAGAGAAAGGGAGAGAGACAGAGAGAGAGAAAGGGAGAGAGACAGAGAGAGAGAAAGGGAGAGAGAAAGGGAGAGAGACAGAGAAAGGGAGAGAGACAGAGAAAGGGAGAGAGACAGAGAGAGAGAAAGGGAGAGAGACAGAGAGAGAAAGGGAGAAAGACAGAGAGAGAAAGGGAGAGACAGAGAGAGAGAAAGGGAGAGAGAGAAACAGACAGTCAGACAGTGGGATTTACCTTTCTGGTCTGGCTCTGGGATGTGTCCATCCCTGCAGGGAGGGAGGAGAGATGGAGGGAGGAGGAGGAGAGATGGAGGGAGGAGGAGAGATGGAGGGAGGAGATGGAGGGAGGAGAGATGGAGGGAGGAGGAGGAGAGATGGAGGGAGGAGGAGGAGAGATGGAGGGAGGAGGAGAGATGGAGGGAGGAGATGGAGGGAGGAGAGATGGAGGGAGGAGGAGGAGAGATGGAGGGAGGAGATGGAGGGAGGAGAGATGGTGGGAGGAGGAGGAGAGATGGAGGGAGGAGAGATGGAGGGAGGAGGAGAGATGGAGGGAGGAGGAGGAGAGATGGAGGGAGGAGATGGAGGAGGAGGAGGAGAGATGGAGGGAGGAGATGGAGGGAGGAGAGATGGTGGGAGGAGGAGGAGAGATGGAGGGAGGAGAGATGGAGGGAGGAGGAGAGATGGAGGGAGGAGGAGGAGAGATGGAGGGAGGAGATGGAGGGAGGAGATGGAGGGAGGAGGAGAGATGGAGGGAGGAGGAGGAGAGATGGATGGAGGAGGAGGAGAGATGGAGGGAGGAGATGGAGGGAGGAGAGATGGAGGGAGGAGATATGGAGGGAGGAGAGATGGAGGGAGGAGGAGAGATGGTGGGAGGAGATGGAGGGAGGAGAGATGGAGGGAGGAGGAGAGATGGAGGGAGGAGGAGGAGAGATGGAGGGAGGAGATGGAGGGAGGAGAGATGGAGGGAGGAGATATGGAGGGAGGAGAGATGGAGGGAGGAGGAGAGATGGTGGGAGGAGAGATGGAGGGAGGAGATATGGAGGGAGGAGGAGAGATGGAGGGAGGAGGAGGAGAGATGGAGGGAGGAGATGGAGGGAGGAGGAGGAGAGATGGAGGGAGGAGATGGAGGGAGGAGAGATGGTGGGAGGAGGAGGAGAGATGGAGGGAGGAGAGATGGAGGAGGAGGAGAGATGGAGGGAGGAGGAGGAGAGATGGAGGGAGGAGATGGAGGGAGGAGATGGAGGGAGGAGGAGAGATGGAGGGAGGAGGAGGAGAGATGGAGGGAGGAGGAGGAGAGATGGAGGGAGGAGATGGAGGGAGGAGAGATGGAGGGAGGAGATATGGAGGGAGGAGAGATGGAGGGAGGAGGAGAGATGGTGGGAGGAGATGGAGGGAGGAGAGATGGAGGGAGGAGGAGAGATGGAGGGAGGAGGAGGAGAGATGGAGGGAGGAGATGGAGGGAGGAGAGATGGAGGGAGGAGATATGGAGGGAGGAGAGATGGAGGGAGGAGGAGAGATGGTGGGAGGAGAGATGGAGGGAGGAGATATGGAGGGAGGAGAGAGATGGAGGGAGGAGATATGGAGGGAGGAGGAGAGATGGAAGGAGGAGGAGGAGAGATGGAGGGAGGGGGAGGAGGAGAGATGGAGGGAAGGAGGAGGGATGCAGGGAGGAGGGATGGAGAGGATATGTTAGAAAATAATATCACTGTTGGGGGGTGCAGCTGCAAGCCTGGCTCTGTTACACCAGACAGATTTCCTTTCTGACAAGCACACACACATACACACACACGCGCGCACACAAAAGGAGGAAGTGTACAAGCACACACACACCCACACCTGGCCCTGACAGTGTTTATCTCATGTTGACAAATCACACAGGAAGAACAAGTTCTACACAGGCAGCAAAGAGTGTCAAAACTAGAACCTGACTTTACTGTTCTTACTTCTGGCTCCTTCGCTCTCCTTGTTGATAGTGCCTCGGGCGATCAACACCAAGACATGCATGATCCTACATGCTTACAGATTCCAGACAGATTATGTCATTTGATTTGGCAGACGCTTTAATTCAAAGACACGTACGAGGGGGGACTTGAACCTGGTAGCTCTTGACCTGCAGGCAAATGCTCTACTGTACCACTGAGCTAAAGCCATCCTCAGTTAAGAGCTAGAGACTGTGACTGAAACACCCTTATCTGTCAGTGTGGTCTGGGCTGAACAGGAAGTGGTTTCCTCAGACAGTTGTTCAAGAAACCGTCTAGAGTATCAAGGTCACCTCAACAGACCAACAACAAACACCCAGTCAACACGAGTGTCATGTTTAAACATTAAATACACCTCTCTGTTCTCCCTCTCCCTTCCTCTCGCTCTACCTCCTTCCCCTGCTCTTTTTCCATCTCTTTCCCCCACTCTTCTTCCCTTTCTCTACCATGTCTCTCTCTCTCCCACTCTCCTTTGCTCTACCTCCCTCACCCCTCCAACTCTTTGCATGTACTACAGGGTCATTTTCATACAAAGCAAAACAAGCTGCACCCTCTCTCTTCCTCTTTGTCTCCCTCCATCCTGTGGCACAAGGCCACCATCTCCCACAGAGAAACAGGAAGAACTAGTGAAGAGAGATAAACTGTCATCTGGTACAGAGCTGGTGATGAGAGATTCCACGGTTTACGCTGCGTTCACACTGCAGCGTTTTTTAACGCTCTGCACCGCTTGCCTTCCCACAGTACACCACGCTCGGGGGCGTGTTAGACAAGTTAATACAGAGTTGTAGTTCTCTAAGGTCACTGTTGTAGTCATGGCCAAGCGTGCAGATTTGGGTTCATGTACTCACAATATCGATCAAAATACCACTTTTACACAACATTTATGTAAGTGCAAGATTTTACTAGTGCAAGATGACAGTAGAATACATGTTACGCCACCGGTCACTCAACCAGTCGTTTGTAGGCTGGGCTAGCGAGCTAGCAGTGGCACAGAACAGTCACGTAATGTGACGAGACTAAATTTAAAAGTAGGCTATAAAAACACACTAGGAACAATGACGACATCGGCAACCATGCACCATGCATTATTAGTTTAATGTATTCTTTAAATTCAGGCTCGTCACATTAGTAACTTTGTTCTGAACAGAACTGGGTGTGCAGACACATACGAAAAGTTTCTCCTCCATCTTAAAATTGTGAAACCTAGAAATGTTTATGATGACCAAAGGTTGCTACGTTACAAGAAACAAGAAAACAATCCGATTGGCCAACGCTAGCGTTTTCACGCTCCTCATTTACATAAAGTTGAGAAAATCCAACTTGCAACGCTCCGCTCCGCTCGCCTTCCCACAATGCCCTACGCGAGCGTCAACGCCTGGTTTCCTTGAAAATGAATTGGAAGCCGACGCCACGCGCCGCCCGCTCCGCTGCAGTGTGAACGCAGCGACAGTCACCTACCAGACAGCATCCCAACTGTTCCCAACTGGATTCATGTTTGACGTTGCACTTCATATCACGTTTTAGCTTCATGGTAGCTGTATCTTATCGTAGTTGAGATGTATAAAATGTAATGTAGGCTAGTACATTGAAGCACAACTAAATAATTGTATCTATATACTTAAACATCGTTGTTGTGCTGTGCGTTTAATAAACAATTAATTTTGTACTACCTCTCAAAGCTCAGACATTCAGAGGGGTGTGGCATGAAGGTGTCTGGTTTAAGGGACTTTTCCTCTTCACAGGTGAAGGCGGCTCGGCAAACACATGACAACAGCCCCCCTAAGGACACGAGCCTACCGGTTTCCTCTTCTTACCGTCGCTGCCTGACGGCTACGGTTACCTGACACACAAAAC
Organism: Osmerus eperlanus; assembly: GCF_963692335.1. Taxonomy (NCBI): domain Eukaryota; kingdom Metazoa; phylum Chordata; class Actinopteri; order Osmeriformes; family Osmeridae; genus Osmerus; species Osmerus eperlanus. The sequence goes on from NC_085028.1 coordinate 17,943,580, forward strand.
CCCCCGCGCCGAGGAGAGAGAGGGTGTGGTACCGAGAGCTTTCTGTCGTTGATACGTGATCATGTTTTACTCAATTTGTAGCAACACGGTAACACCGGTAACTGATCTTTGACTCTTCAGTGGAATCTTTCTAAAAAGTGAACAAAAGAACCCATAGTAGTTACAAACGAACGGACATTAATTCAGTTTTGGATTCAACATCTATTAGATCTATCTATAAGCTACAGGCTGTTGGATATCTGTAATAGCCTACCAATAATTACAGCATCCTGAAACTGCCTCGACAATGAAGGACGCATTAACCTATAAATATATTGCATTAGGCTTATTCTCCTAGTCGAGGACTGTTAGTTTAAAACGTTGAAACGCGTTTCAGTCCGGCCGGCTCATAGCTGCATCAGCATCGGAGCAGGTGGTCTTTGTTTCCAGATGCTAAACCACTTTATGTGTCCCTGTTTGTTAACAAACATGGACATTGTTAAGCTACAGTAGCGGTCATGTTGCTTATGCATCGTTACAACAGCTAGGGCACGTGCGGTGCCTCTAGGAAATACAAAAGATTGGCTACATTTCTAATGAAGGAATAAATTAGTTTATTAAGGCAACTCCTCTGCCGACGGGTATCGACGATCTAAAACGCGTCTCTTACCGACTGAGAGTGGAATCAAGGTTTTTGGTTTAATTCATGTTTTTAATGAGAAACTGTTAAAGTATAGAGACAGTTAAAGATGCGGTTGTAAACTGAAAGCAACAAAGAGATAATGGCGTCTGTCCCTCCTTTTACTTTTAGCTTATGTTTCTAATTGTGCATAATTGCGGTCTATATGAATTTGTTTTGTACGTTATAACACGTCAACAAAGTTAAACTCATTTCATCAACATAACTCATCATTCAGGAAATTGAAGCAATAGCCTACCTGGGTTTCGCATTATAGCCTACCACCTTTTCGGCTGTGAAATTAACAATTTAACGGGGATTATCAGTATAACCATGCAGCGTTGCTACTTCCCTAACTTACCCCTCTTCTAGGCAACAGGAGGATCCCAGACTCGCCATCTCTGCCACCATCCTGTCTCTCCGTGCAGGGTCGGATGAACCGGTTATATTCCGTGATAGCGCCTTGTGTCACCTGTCTCTTTAAAACCGCAACCATGCAGACCGTCAACCACGTTTGAAATTATGTACGGAGGTAAACATGATTTTGTGAGTTCTCGTGGTTCACTTTGTCATAGTAGCAAGCAGTCTTGTTTTACGCATTCTTATTGTGTGTATTCAAGTTTAGGATAAACTACATCCTTTTTTAAATAGTCCTTTCAAAAGGATTAGTCGCTCTGGATAAGAGCGTCTGCTAAATGACTAAATGTAGTCGTAGGCCTTTAGATCTTCCGAGCAACAACAACACGCTATTTTATAGAAGGTAATTATGTTGTCGTTATCAACGGAGGGAATCTGACACCCTAGCTCATCTAGCTGATCTCACAACATTTATGTCGTCGGTTGTTTATATTGATTCCGCGAGGTTTTGATATAGAGATCAGTCCAGCGGGGTGCGACCGCCATTGGCTCCTTCTAAAGGGCGGGATAATAAGGCCCGCCTCCGAGGACAGTGCTGCTGCTGTATTATAGCCAATGAGAGGGCAGCAAATAGACTTTTAATGAGTAAGGGATATAAATATTAGATACATTTTAAATTATGTGCTTTTCTTTTTAGTAAGAGAGTCCAATCAAACGTAGGCCTACTATTAAAGGGACGATTTATGAAATGTACGGGTCAGCAATTTTTTCCCCAAATTGAGTATGTTTAAAGTGAATTTATAGGTCTATATGAGAACATGCATCCACTGCGATGTTTTTCTAACCTGGGTGTATTTTCTGATCCTTTCGAGCGGGAAAATGAACGAGACACATCTGCATGTAGTACACCGTCATACCACCAGGTGTCGCAACGCTCAATAGAAACCATTTCTCTAACTGCGCTAGCAACAACATCCAAATCTACAACCTCCACACACACACTCACACATGCACGCGCGCACGCACTCACACCCACACACACAGGACAACCCAACACTGCTTCCCAGAATAGATCAGCGCAGCTCTCTGTCCAGAAAACGAGATGAGAGTTGTGAGGAAAGACCTGCTCACATTTCTGTTTACAACTTCTCTCCTCCTCCCATCTCTCCTTTCATCCATCTCTCCTTCCCTCCATCTTTCCTTCCTTCATCTCTTAATTAGACAGTTCTGTGTGTGTGTGTGTGTGTGTGTGTGTGTGTGTGTGTGTGTGTGTGTGTGTGTGAGAGAGAGTGATGGTGTGTGCATGAGTGTGTGTGAGTGAGTGTGTGATGGTATGTGTGTGAGAGCGTGAAGATCTGCAGTAGACCTGAGCTTACAGAGATGGGCAGACCTGGAGAGGAAATGTCCCTTATTGTATTCCAGTATTCTACAGAAACATGTAAAAACATTACCAGCAGGGATCTGATCTGAGACCAGCAGGGATCAGAGACCAGTAGGGATCTGATCAGAGACCAGCAGAGATCAGAGACCAGCAGAGATCAGAGACCAGCAGGGATCAGAGACCAGCAGGGATCAGAGACCAGCAGGGATCAGAGACCAGCAGGGATCTGATCTGAGACCAGCAGGGATCTGAGACCAGCAGGGATCAGAGACCAGCAGGGATCATAGACCAGCAGGGATCTGATCTGAGACCAGAAGGGATCTGATCTGAGACCAGCAGGGATCTGATCTGAGACCAGCAGGGATCAGAGACCAGCAGGGATCTGAGACCAACAGGGATCAGATGAAACCAGCAGGGATCTGAGCTGAGACCAGCAGGGATCAGATGAGACCATCAGGGATCTGAGCTGAGACCAGCAGGGATCAGATGAGACCAGCAGGGATCTGAGCTGAGACTAGCAGGGATCAGGTGCATCAGAAAACCCAGGAACAGACCGGAGAGAAGAGGGTCTTTGTTTGGCTGAGATCAGCCGTGATAGCTGAGCTGGTTGTTCATCTCCTTCTGTGGAAATATGAAAGCTGCAATTCATCACCACAGACACACCCCCCAGCCCTGCAGGGATGACTGACCGACTGCAACACATTGTATCAAATTAATGGACACGCGCTGTACGTTTATTAAGGTAATTAATTCAGGGTAAAATGTCTCTGAGTGCTGTGTTAGCAGGATGCTTTGTGCAGTTTAAGTCTTGGGCTGTTGAGTGTGTTACTGATCGTTCTGGATCGTTTTCGATCACTCTATTCTTTCTCTCTCCTCTCCCTCTCTCTACTCTCTCCCTCTCTCTCTTTCCCCACCTAACAACACCTACTCTCCTCTCCCTCTCTCTCTACTCTCCTCTCCCACTCTCTCTACTCTCTCTCTCCCTCTCTTTCCCCACCTAACAACTTCCCAACCCACTCTGTTTTTACACACACAGTAGTGCACACACAACCGCACCGACACACAAACTCATACATTCAAACACAGAGAGAGGAGATGAGGAAGAGGAGAGACTCAGGGAGGTGAAGGGAGGGAGAGGAGAAGAGGAAGAGGAGAGACTCAGGGAGGTGAAGGGAGGGGGAGGAGATGAGGAAGAGATGGAGAGAGAGAGAAAGAACATATGAAGGCTTGAGAAGCAGAAATGTAAACCCCCCCACAAAAGATGCAAACGTTTTGGCTTTACCTCAGTCTATTAAATGACAAAACAGCAGCGCATCAGATCAGCCCAGCCTGTGTTCTGTGAGGGCAGGCCTGATAGGGGCGTATATTGATTAGATATTTGTTCAACTGGTAAAAAAAAGCTTCTCTCCTCGTATCACATGTCCGTATTAGAGCCAGATTACTGGCAGAACTATGATGCTGCATAAATGAGCTCTTCTTTCACTAAATTTCACGTCATAATGCTCCGGTAATTGAATTTGAAGCAGTGTGCATTAGGGACGGTAGAGAAAGTGTGTGTGTGTGTGTGGGGGGGGTAGAAGCTACAAGATACAGGACAAACAAAACAAGATGGTCGGCCAATTTTCAATGACAGGTTTTAAAATCTATTGTATGTATGAATGGCTCACCTGGTCTTGTGCCAATAAATCGAGTTACCTGTGAACAGGTAACTTTTTACATTTGATTCATTTAGCAGCTTCTTTTATCCACAGCGCCATAACAGGAAGTAGGGCGTTACATCAGGGATCAGAACAGGAAGTAGAGCGTTACATCAGAGATCAGAACAGGAAGTAGAGCGTTACATCAGAGATCAGAAGAGCACAGTTCTAACAGAGTTCTAACTGACCTGGCACAGAACAAAGTAAACACCAGTTACCAGGCTGGAAACAATCTCATCTACAGATGTTCTACCATCTCCTATCAATCACCCAGATAACACAGCACAGGAACAGGCTGATAACACAGCACAGGAACAGGCTGATAACACAGCACAGGAGCAGGCTGATAACACAGCACAGGAACAGGCTGATAACACAGCACAGGAACAGGCTGATAACACAGCACAGGAACAGGCAGATAACACAGCACAGGAACAGGCTGATAACACAGCACAGGAACAGGCAGATAACACAGCACAGGAACAGGCTGTTAACACAGCACAGGAGCAGGCTGATAACACAGCACAGGAACAGGCAGATAACACAGCACAGGAGCAGGCTGATAACACAGCACAGGAACAGGCTGATAACACAGCACAGGAACAGGCTGATAACACAGCACAGGAACAGGCTGATAACACAGCACAGGAGCAGGCTGATAACACAGCACAGGAACAGGCAGATAACACAGCACAGGAGCAGGCTGATAACACAGCACAGGAACAGGCTGATAACACGGAACAGGCTGATAACACAGCACAGGAGCAGGCTGATAACACAGCACAGGAACAGGCTGATAACGGAACAGGCTGATAACACAGCACAGGAACAGGCTGATAACACAGCACAGGCTGATAACACGGAACAGGCTGATAACACAGCACAAGAACAGGCTGATAACACAGCACAGGAACAGGCTTATAACACGGAACAGGCTGATAACACAGCACAGGAGCAGGCTGATAACACAGCACAGGAACAGGCTGATAACACAGCACAGGAACAGGCTGATAACACGGAACAGGCTGATAACACAGCACAGGAACAGGCTGATAACACAGCACAGGAACAGGCTGATAACACGGAACAGGCTGATAACACAGGACAGGAACAGGCTGCGGGATTGTTTTCTGAGGGTGAATTTGCATAATGGTTGTCTAGGTGTTATGGGTAGGAGTGTATAGTTCAGTGGTTAGAGCATTAGACTACAAATCAAGAGGTTGCAGGTCTGGTCATCTTACTTTAAAAAATGACATTCATCTCCTTAATCATCACCAACCATATACATCACTTGTAGATAGTTTAATGTATGGATTATCCCCCCCCCCCCCCCCCCACTCCCTGATATATGGAAACATAGATCGCTCAAGTCCTTGGGTCATTTAAGCCTTCTTAATGTAAAAATGATCAATTATTCAAAGGCAATCGTTTAGGTGACTGTCAGATGTGCACAGGCAAGCCAGGATTCTTTCCTCCAAGCACGTTCCTCCATCAAACCCGTCTGTCAAAAACAAGTAGCCATCTTCATATTCCTGGGCATTTTTGGGGATTGACTGACCGTTCTAACTGTGTCTGTCCAACCAGGTCTGCGGGGGTTCTGTGTCAGTGATATCAGGATATCTGGAATGTAAAACAAATCCTTGGACTGTGGATTGTCAACTGGTCAGCGCGTAAAGACCAAAGAGGGTATCTTCCACGCGACACCGGAGAATAAAGCAACTCGGTTAACGGACCCGGTGCACGGGGGATATCCCGTTCTGCACTGCTCATGACAGCGACCACATCTGCACGGGGCAGACCGAACACCGCTCATATTTCCTATCATCTTAAGGAAGCACGCACGGGCTCACGCACGCGCGCAGTTTGCAGACAGGACGACCGGGACTGTCCGTTATCAGAGTATAATGCCGCGTCTCTCCAAGACGACGTGCATCTTCACCGCCTTCCTGTCCGGGGCTCTGATCTCCGCGTGCCAAGCAGCCCCGAGCTGCGGAGAAGTCCGGTGTGCCGAGGGCCAGCAGTGTTGCCCGCCAACCGTCACCGGTAACGGCAGCGCGAGCCCCGCGGTACGCTGCTGCAAGCTTCCCATCAACATCTTCTTCGATAACGTGGGCTTGTGGACACGGAAGCTCTCCGGCATCCTCATCCTGCTTCTCCTGTTCGCCATGGGATACTTCATACAGCAGATCATTTGCCCGCGGCAGCGCCGACAACCGAACGACAGACCAGACGATCCGTCACTGTTCCACGTGCATGCCACCGCGTCCCAGGACTCGCTGCTTGACCGCTACTCCGAATACAGCCTGGCTGACTTCACTTCTCCCAACCTACCGACCTACGACGAGGTGAAATACCTACCGACGTACGAGGAATCAATGCAAGACATGCACAGAGACCGGTCAGATGACAACTTGTTGGCCCAGAATGAGGGCACTGCTCTGGGCAGAGGCAGGGCAGCGGGACCGGGCAGAGCCAGGGCAGGACCAGGCAGAGCCAGGGAAGGACCAGGCAGAGCCAGGGCAGGACCGGGACTCCGGGATGAGGGACAGGATATGCTGGAAGTGTCAGGACACAGCACACGAGCTTGCAGGAACTCGGTTTGAGGGAATGACACACAATGACACTTACTAGGATAGCCCATATATTTGTTTTATTTTAATATCAAAAGAGGATATTTGAAAATGCTACAGGCGAATAAATTAGGCTATTGTAAGTGCAATTATAAGTTGCTACAATGAATGTTGAAAATGAATGTGGACTTTTTTGTGTTTTAGTCTGAATTTGGGGGTCTACTTGTTCTACGCACGTGATCCTAAATGAGAGGAAAGGAGAGTGACCCTGAGATTAGAAAAATTATATACATTTAGCAGACGCTTTAATCCAGAGCGATGTACAAGACAGTAGCCTTTATATAGAACAAGGATCTGAAGCGCATGATAACAATATTTAACGATTAAAATAAGTTAAGTCTTTCTAGAGTGATTCTGTACCTCGCGAGACCGTTTTCTCGTTCCTTTCCTGCTCGAGCCACGTTCACCAAAACTCCTGTCAGCAGGGTCTGAAAGCTTATTTATCTTCATTTATTTATTCTCAGATAAATGTGCATGGTTATGAAGGGTCAGGCTCGTTGTGGCCTGAGTTTCCCACACCTCGCGCCGTGCCGGGAAGACGTTCTTGCGCATCTGTATGTGAACGTTTGGTAACGTCAGCACATCACATTTATCCCAAATCAGTAGGCTTTCAGCATGACTGCAGGGTTCTCTCTATCAGCCAGCCCCACACACACACAGACACACACACACATGCATACAGACTCACATACAGACACATGGTCCTGAATTTGCAGTCAGCGTAGAGGGCCTGCAGACACACACACACACACACACCTACGGAGTAGAAGATTTGTATCTACAACACCTGCAGGGTAGAAGATGGGTTGGTCTCATAGACCTCAGAGGTGGAGTGTTTAACTACATATCAAGATGCTGCAGGTTAAAATCCCCTCGCTCGTTTTCTGGATAGAAGTGTCTGCTAAATTAACATGTTATAAATTATTTCTGCTTGTAAGGCTAGGAGCCAGACAGACAGTCCAGTTTTGGTATAGAAAGCACCTGCTAAATAAATACATTCTTTTCTTACTTTATGAGTAATGTGGATGATGTCGGTTTGTACATCGTTTGTACATGGAGGGGGAGAGACAGGTGGAGAGAGGAGAGACGGGGAAAGACCTGGGAGAGACCTGGGAGAGACAGGGGGAGAGAGCAGAGAGGGGGAGAGACCTGGGAGAGACAGGGGGAGAGAGCAGAGAGTGGGAGAGACCTGGGAGAGACAGGGGGAGAGAGAGCAGAGAGGGGGAGAGACCTGGGAGAGACAGGGGGAGAGAGCAGAGAGGGGGAGAGACCTGGGAGACAGGGGGAGAGAGCAGAGAGGGGGAGAGACCTGGGAGAGACAGGGGGAGAGAGCAGAGAGGGGGAGAGACCTGGGAGAGACAGGGGGAGAGAGCAGAGAGGGGGAGAGACCTGGGAGAGACAGGGGGAGAGAGAGCAGAGAGGGGGAGAGACCTGGGAGAGACAGGGGGAGAGAGCAGAGGGGGAGAGACCTGGGAGAGACAGGGGGAGAGAGAGCAGAGAGGGGGAGAGACCTGGGAGAGACAGGGGGAGAGAGCAGAGAGGGTGAGAGACCTGGGAGAGACAGGGGGAGAGAGAGCAGAGAGGGGGAGAGACCTGGGAGAGACAGGGGGAGAGAGCAGAGGGGGAAAGACCTGAGAGAGACAGGGGGAGAGAGCAGAGAGTGGGAGAGACCTGGGAGAGACAGGGGGAGAGAGCAGAGAGGGGGAGAGACCTGGGAGAGACAGGGGGAGAGAGCAGAGAGGGGGAGAGACCTGGGAGAGACAGGGAGAGAGAGCAGAGAGGGGGAGAGACCTGGGAGAGACAGGGGGAGAGAGCAGAGAGGGGGAGAGACCTGGGAGAGACAGGGGGAGAGAGCAGAGAGGGGGAGAGACCTGGGAGAGACGGGGAGAGAGCAGAGAGGGGGAGAGACCTGGGAGAGACAGGGGGAGAGAGAGCAGAGAGGTCGAGAGACCTGGGAGAGACAGGTGGAGAGAGCAGAGAAGGGGAGAGACCTGGGAGAGACAGGGGGAGAGAGAGCAGAGAGGGGGAGAGACAGGTGGAGAGAGCAGAGGGGGGGAGAGACCTGGGAGAGAGAGCAGAGAGGGGGAGAGACCTGGGAGAGACAGGGGGAGAGAGCAGAGAGGGGGAGAGACCTGGGAGAGACAGGTGGAGAGAGCAGAGAGGGGGAGAGACCTGGGAGAGACAGGGGGAGAGAGCAGAGAGGGGGAGAGACCTGGGAGAGACAGGGGGAGAGAGCAGAGAGGGGGAGAGACCTGGGAGAGACAGGGGAGAGAGCAGAGAGGGGGAGAAACAGGGGGAGAGAAAGAAGGGAGACAGGAGAGGAGACAGGAGAGGAGAGACAGGAGGAGAAACACCATCATGTTCCAGGTATTGATTCACCAGCTTGGCAGACCAAGAGTCTAGGGGCATCTTAATAGCCTCGTGGTTTTGATTTCCGATGTCAACATCGACCTGTTGACTATAGCCTGGCCTGGCCTGGGCTGGGGGCTGGGCTGGGGGATGGGCTGGGGGCTGGCTAAAGGCTCCCTGTGGATCTAGAGACCTAACACCAGCCCTAACACCAGCTCTGCATCTGTGGACAGGATGGGCTGCCTGACCCGTCCTCCTGCCTGGCTCAAGGTCCCAGTCGTGGAATCAACACGGTTTCCAGTTCAATACCCCCGGTGACGCCCTCGCCAGCCACACCCTGCTCACCTCAGGACACTCAGCTGTACCACGCTCTGTGGAGCAGGCAGGAGCCTATTAAAGGAAGTGCATCTATCCACTTCAGAACCACCAGAACCAACATTATTTTAAAGAGCCCAAAACCAACGAGTGCATTCATTACCGTGGAGGTTTGTGAGGGGGGAGGACGTGGGCCAGCACAGATGTGGAGGTTTGTGAGGGGGGAGGATGTGGGCCAGCAAAGATCTGGAGGTTTGTGAGGGGGGAGGACGTGGGCCAGCTCAGATGGTGCGCGTCACACCCGTCCACTTCAACATCAACGTTGTGGTTTTTATAGCTGACCCACAGCACAATCACTCTGGTCTAACACACTTATCAGGATGGTTCTAGAACTCTCTGGTCTAACACACTTATCAGGATGGTTCTAGAACTCTCTGGTCTAACACACTTATCAGGATGGTTCTAGAACTCTCTGGTCTAACACACTTATCAGGATGGTTCTAGATCTCTCTGGTCTAACACACTTATCAGGATGGTTCTAGATCTCTCTGGTCTAACACACTTATCAGGATGGGTTCAGAGTGTCTAGGTCTACTGAGAACAGGAAATGGATGGATGAATGGATGGATGGATGGATAGGTGGATAAATGGATGGATAGATATATGGATATATAGATGGATGGATACATGGATATAGAGGGATGGATGACTGCATTTCAACAATACATGTATTGATCATTTGTTCTATCAATCCCAATCAGGTCATGGATGGTATCACACCGTCTGCGGTCGCCATGCTCTTTCTCTCTTTCCCCCCTCCCTCTCACCCTCTCTTTCCTAACCTCTTGTCTCTCGCCCCCTTCCTTTCCTAACGCCTGCCTTTTCTCTTTCTCTTTTCTCTCTTAGTTGCTCCTCCTCTCTGCCTGTCTCAGTGTGTGTTCTGGGACCAGCCCTGCCCAGACCGCTCATGTTTCCAGCATTAAAGTTTAATCAGATTGAGTAAAAAGGATCTACAGAGGGAGGAGAGCCCAGCTAGGATCTGGATGAGACACAGAAACACAACAGCCAGAGTAACCTGACACCTCCCAGTCACACTCAGTTTCCATCTCATCCTCTCCATCTCCTCCTCCTCAACAATCTCCTCTCCTTCTCCTCCTCTCCACCTCCTCCTCTCCATCTCCTCCTCTCCATTTCCTCCTCCTTTTCCTCTAGTAAACCCCTCAGGGGGTAGGGAGCAGTGTGACCCAGAGTGTGGGGAGACAGGCAGAGTGGGGAGGGATTGCCCAGCACATCATGTATTCTGTGAATCAGACAACAGAATTATTGTTAATGGTGCAGTTATTCAATCCCTGGATGGGGATAAACAGCAGAGAAACAAAGAGAAGATCGATGAGACTTACACTCCTCTACATCCAGCCCAGTCAGTGTCTGAGAGAAAGAGGCTGTCTTAGGGCAGGGCATGGTCCATCTGTGTTTGTTTGGTGTTGGGTGTGTGTACACGTCTACCTCTGTATCTTTGGTGGGTGGGTGTTTGGTGTGTGTACATTTGCGTGTGTTTGGTGTTGTATTGTAGTAAGTCTGGGTGTTTGTTTGAGAGGAAATACAGTATATATATAGAGTATGAGATATGAAATGGCAGATTTCAGTTTTCTGGGGTTAATGTGTGTGAAACCTGACCCCTCCCGGATAGCCTCCTCTCTGACTCCACCAGGAGGTCCTCTCCTCCTCCTCCTCCCTGAGACCAGACTCCACCAGGAGGTCCTCTCCTCCTCCTCCTCCCTGAGACCAGACTCCACCAGGAGGTACTCTCCTCCTCCTCCTCCTCCCTGAGACCAGACTCCACCAGGAGGTCCTCTCCTCCTCCTCCTCCCTGAGACCAGACTCCACCAGGAGGTCCTCTCCTCCTCCTCCTCCCTGAGACTAGACTCCACCAGGAGGTCCTCTCCTCCTCCTCCTCCTCCCTGAGACCAGACTCCACCAGGAGGTCCTCTCCTCCTCCTCCTCCCTGAGACCAGACTCCACCAGGAGGTCCTCTCCTCCTCCTCCCTGAGACCAGACTCCACCAGGAGGTCCTCTCCTCCTCCTCCTCCCTGAGACCAGACTCCACCAGGAGGTCCTCTCCTCCTCCTCCTCCCTGAGACCAGACTCCACCAGGAGGTCCTCTCCTCCTCCTCCTCCTCCTCCCTGAGACCAGACTCCATCAGGAGGTCCTCTCCTCCTCCACCTCCCTGAGACCAGACTCCACCAGGAGGTCCTCTCCTCCTCCACCTCCCTGAGACCAGACTCCACCAGGAGGTCCTCTCCTCCTCCTCCTCCTCCCTGAGACCAGACTCCACCAGGAGGTCCTCTCCTCCTCCTCCTCCTCCCTGAGACCAGACTCCACCAGGAGGTCCTCTCCTCCTCCTCCCTGAGACCAGACTCCACCAGGAGGTCCTCTCCTCCTCCTCCTCCCTGAGACTAGACTCCATCAGGAGGTCCTCTCCTCCTCCTCCTCCCTGAGACCAGACTCCACCAGGAGGTCCTCTCCTCCTCCTCCTCCCTGAGACCAGACTCCACCAGGAGGTCCTCTCCTCCTCCTCCTCCCTGAGACTAGACTCCACCAGGAGGTCAGCTCCTCCTCCTCCTCCCTGAGACCAGACTCCACCAGGAGGTCCTCTCCTCCTCCTCCTCCCTGAGACCAGACTCCACCAGGAGGTCCTCTCCTCCTCCTCCTCCTCCCTGAGACTAGACTCCACCAGGAGGTCCTCTCCTCCTCCTCCTCCCTGAGACCAGACTCCACCAGGAGGTCAGCTCCTCCTCCTCCTCCCTGAGACCAGACTCCACCAGGAGGTCCTCTCCTCCTCCTCCTCCCTGAGACCAGACTCCACCAGGAGGTCCTCTCCTCCTCCTCCTCCTCCCTGAGACTAGACTCCACCAGGAGGTCCTCTCCTCCTCCTCCTCCCTGAGACCAGACTCCACCAGGAGGTCCTCTCCTCCTCCCTGAGACCAGACTCCACCAGGAGGTCCTCTCCTCCTCCTCCTCCCTGAGACCAGACTCCACCAGGAGGTCCTCTCCTCCTCCTCCCTGAGACCAGACTCCACCAGGAGGTCCTCTCCTCCTCCTCTCCTCCTCCTCCCTGAGACCAGACTCCACCAGGAGGTCCTCTCCTCCTCCTCCCTGAGACCAGACTCCACCAGGAGGTCCTCTCCTCCTCCTCCTCCTCCCTGAGACCAGACTCCACCAGGAGGTCCTCTCCTCCTCCTCCTCCTCCCTGAGACCAGACTCCACCAGGAGGTCCTCTCCTCCTCCTCCCTGAGACCAGACTCCACCAGGAGGTCCTCTCCTCCTCCTCCTCCTCCCTGAGACCAGACTCCACCAGGAGGTCCTCTCCTCCTCCTCCTCCCTGAGACCAGACTCCACCAGGAGGTCCTCTCCTCCTCCTCCCTGAGACCAGACTCCACCAGGAGGTCCTCTCCTCCTCCTCCTCCCTGAGACCAGACTCCACCAGGAGGTCCTCTCCTCCTCCTCCCTGAGACCAGACTCCACCAGGAGGTCCTCTCCTCCTCCTCTCCTCCTCCTCCCTGAGACCAGACTCCACCAGGAGGTCCTCTCCTCCTCCTCCCTGAGACCAGACTCCACCAGGAGGTCCTCTCCTCCTCCTCTCCTCCTCCTCCCTGAGACCAGACTCCACCAGGAGGTCCTCTCCTCCTCCTCCCTGAGACCAGACTCCACCAGGAGGTCCTCTCCTCCTCCTCCTCCCTGAGACCAGACTCCACCAGGAGGTCCTCTCCTCCTCCTCCCTGAGACCAGACTCCACCAGGAGGTCCTCTCCTCCTCCTCCCTGAGACCAGACTCCACCAGGAGGTCCTCTCCTCCTCCTCCTCCTCCCTGAGACCAGACTCCACCAGGAGGTCCTCTCCTCCTCCTCCCTGAGACCAGACTCCACCAGGAGGTCCTCTCCTCCTCCTCCCTGAGACCAGACTCCACCAGGAGGTCCTCTCCTCCTCCTCCTCCCTGAGACCAGACTCCACCAGGAGGTCCTCTCCTCCTCCTCCCTGAGACCAGACTCCACCAGGAGGTCCTCTCCTCCTCCTCTCCTCCTCCTCCCTGAGACCAGACTCCACCAGGAGGTCCTCTCCTCCTCCTCCCTGAGACCAGACTCCACCAGGAGGTCCTCTCCTCCTCCTCCTCCCTGAGACCAGACTCCACCAGGAGGTCCTCTCCTCCTCCTCCCTGAGACCAGACTCCACCAGGAGGTCCTCTCCTCCTCCTCCCTGAGACCAGACTCCACCAGGAGGTCCTCTCCTCCTCCTCCTCCTCCCTGAGACCAGACTTCACCAGGAGGTCCTCTCCTCCTCCTCCCTGAGACCAGACTCCACCAGGAGGTCCTCTCCTCCTCCTCCCTGAGACCAGACTCCACCAGGAGGTCCTCTCCTCCTCCTCCTCCCTGAGACCAGACTCCACCAGGAGGTCCTCTCCTCCTCCTCCCTGAGACCAGACTCCACCAGGAGGTCCTTTCCTCCTCCTCCCTGAGACCAGACTCCACCAGGAGGTCCTCTCCTCCTCCTCCCTGAGACCAGACTCCACCAGGAGGTCCTCTCCTCCTCCTCCCTGAGACCAGACTCCACCAGGAGGTGGTGCTGCTTGACAAGCTGTTAAACGCTGGTGCTGCAGCAGGAACAGATACATGCATTTTCCTCACTGATTTTATTTTGAACAATTTAAGGCAACAAGTGTAAAAATATCTATACTAATAAAATAAAACACCCAAACGGTCACTTTAAATCCGTACACTATACCACTCTGTTGAACATGTACAACATCACATTACACACACTAACAGTAACTGGTCTTATATAGTGTTATCAAGACTAAAGGTACATATGGTAGCTTATATCATATGACAGTATACATGTATATACGTTAGAGATGTACAATAAGTAGCGTGTATCAGTGTGTGTGTGTCAGTGTGTGTGTGTGTGTGTGTCAGTGTGTGTGTGTGTGTGTCAGTGTGTGTGTGTGTATCAGTGTGTGTGTGTGTGTGTGTGTGTGTGTCAGTGTGTGTGTGTGTGTGTGTGTGTGTGTGTGTGTGTGTGTGTGTGTGTCAGTTTGTGTGTGTGTGTCAGTGTGTGTGTGTGTGTCAGTGTGTGTGTGTGTGTGTCAGTGTGTGTGTGTGTGTCAGTGTGTGTGTGTGTGTGTGTGTCAGTGTGTGTGTGTGTGTATCAGTGTGTGTGTGTGTCAGTGTGTGTGTGTGTGTGTGTCAGTGTGGAGGTCCCAGGCTGTTCTTGATGGAGGTGCTGACTGCTCGCTCTCTCTCCTTGGCCAGCTCCATCTCCACCTTGGCCTGCACCTTCTCCCAGTCCACCTCCACCTGAGGGGGGGGGGGGGGAGAGACCATCGTGAAGATACAAGATGACACAGTCCCCATGGCAACCAGCCAGGCTGGAGTGTTGTTACGGTAACGGTTGACCTCTCACCCCTTCTGCGTACTGCAGGAAACGCTTGTTGGTCTCCTGCTTGCTGAAGTCCTGCAGGAACTTCAGTCTGTAGGCCAGAACTGTGTCCACATGGGTCTTATACTTCACAGCTAGCTCCAGAGCCCTGCACACACACACACACACACAGGTCAGTCCGACAGACAGACAGACAATCAGACAGTCAGAAAGACAGACAAGACAGTCAGACAGATAGTCAGACAGATAGATAGTCAGACAGTCAGACAGATAGTCAGACAGACAGTCAGACAATCAGACAGACAGTCAGACAGATAGTCAGACAGACAGTCAGTCAGACAGTCAGATAGAAAGACAGAGAGTTAGACAGATAGTCAGACAGTCAGACAGACAGTCAGTACCGGTCCCAGTGGTAGAGGCAGATGTGCAGCTGGATGGCCTGGTATGTGAGGCCAGCCTGCAGCAGCATGCCCTCTGCTTCCTGCACGTGGCCACTGAACAGCTGCAAGTGAGCCAGCAACGACTCCCTGGACGGAAGCTCCTTCATGGAGGTAATATACTGGACCTTGTCTACCTGGAGGGAGGAGGGGGGGAGGGGGAGAGGAGGAGGAGGGGAGGAGGAGGAGGGGAGGGGGAGGGGAGGGGGAGAGGAGGAGGGGAGGGATGGTGGGGAAAAAGACAGAAAAAGTCAGAGAGAAGTAAAGATCCTGCCCTCTGTGTTGATCTGATGAGAGAGAGAGAGGCAGAGAGAGGAGCTGTGATCTGATTGGTGGAAGGTCCTACCTCTCCAATGGCTGCATAGGCCACCTCAGCTGTGCTCAGCTCCCGATTGGCCATTGCCATGCCAGCAAGACACGCCCACAGTGACTGGTCCTACGGAAACCACAGTATTAGCATTCACACACAAAACACCTTTACACTCACACATACACAATACACACCCAGAGGTACACACACACACACACACACACAGAGGTGCGCACACTCGCACACTAGAATGTGCAGAGACACACGCACACTACTGATTCTTTTACATGCATATAGTGTTAGTGTGTGTGTATGAGTGTGTATGAGTGTGTGTATGAGTCTGTGTGTGTGTGTGAGTCAGACACCACATCTACCACACCTGGTTGATAAGGGGCTTCTACACAAACTGCATTCTGGGAAAAGCCACACAATGGCCACTGCCTTTACCAGAAGTGGGGAGGAGGGGGGAGGAGGGAGGATATTAAAGTGGTGACTCTCTCCTCTTCCAGCCATCCCTCGCTCTCCAGGGCTGTGTGTGTATATGGGGGTGTAGTGTATGTGTGTGTGCTGTGTATATGTGTAGTGTTGGGTTAAAATACGGTAAATGGTGTCACACAGGCTAATTGGACCCTAATTAAAACCCGCTGGTCCTGACTTGTTAAAACTGCATTTCAGAAGTGGCTCCATCACACATACACACACACACACACACA
>NC_085028.1:17964859-17970973 GCF_963692335.1 Osmerus eperlanus
AAACCAGTTAAACCAACACTCACAAGGCATTTCTTCTTAAAAGGCAAAATATCAAAGGTGGAATTTTCCTTTCACTTCCCTCCCTTGTACCACACTCTCTCTCCCTCATAAATCCTGCAAGATAAATGACAAGCTTTTTGTTGTTGTTGAGATGTGTGAGTGTCCCTGTGTGCCACTGCACTTGTGACACAAGTGTGCAACTGCAAAGATAAACAGTGTCTGGCTGCATAAAGGCCTTTGAAGTACATGTTTTATATACCTTCCCTCCAAACATGGCTGCCGCGTTTGGCCTGACTCCACCAACACCAGGCCAGCGCCTTTAAAATAATACCAACCATCTATTCTACTGCAAACATCTAGCCGCTCCGCTTTAGGGCTCCCCAGAGGGGGAGGAGAGAGAGGGGAGGTAGAGGAAGGGGGAGGGGAGGAAGAGGAAGGGGAGGAGGTTAGAGGAGGGGGAGGGGAGGAGGGGGAGAGATGCAGCTGAATGTAAACGCCAGACTGTGATGAAGCAGGAAACATGATATCACATCCTGAGAAGACATGTGGGTACTACACCATGTGACTGCTGTGGGTACTACACCATGTGACTGCTGTGGGTACTACACCATGTGACTGCTGTGGGTACTACACCATGTGACTGCTGTGGGTACTACACCATGTGACTGCTGTGGGTACTACACCATGTGACTGCTGTGGGTACTACACCATGTGACTGCTGCGAGGGAGCTAACCTGTGTGTGGTTAGCTCCCAACTGCGAAGGGATTACTAAGCAGTTCAAATTTGCATTTCTGGGCATCGAAGTCGGCAAATCGCCGGCTAAACTCAGCGGTGAGAACACTGAGTTTTTCAGCAAACTGTGCGCATGGGAACACGGCGGTAGAGATCTGCACTTTTATGGATTGGCAGCAGGGAAAATGGCAAGGGTTTCCTTGCAGCATCTGATTCTCCCACAGGCAGTTTAGTTTTGAAGGCCCTCACTGCAGCGTACATGTCTGTGATGATGCGCTGTTTTCTACCTTTCTTTTCGCCATTTTTGGGAAGGGTTAGCTCGCTGACAGTTGGAGCGTCTATGTTGCTATGACTACTGTCACAGAGGAGAGAGCGTTTCTGGGTCCTGTCCTGATTGGCGCGCGAAAACAGCAGAGCATTATGGGAAGACAGCAGACCATTATGGGATTCGTAGTATTAGCGGTGAATGCGCTGTATAATACCGGCGGGCCAGCTCTAGTAGTAATTTGGTATTGTCTCGCGGGCCAAATATAATTACCTCGCGGGCCAGAGTTTGACACCCATGATTTAGATGGTCTGAGTGTTGGAGGAGGGGGGAGAGATGACCCTCTTCAGAACACAACTCAGAGGGGGAGGGGCCACACGCCACAGACAGTCCATCATCCCTCAGACACACACACACGGGCAAACACACACACACACACACGGGAAAACACACTCAAACACACACACACAGGCAAACACACACACACACGGGCAAACACACTCAGACACACACACACACGGGCAAACACACTCAGACACACACACACACGGGCAAACACACTCAAACACACACACACGGGCAAACACACTCAGACACACACACACACGGGCAAACACACACACACACACCCACACACGGGCAAACACACACACACACGGCAAACACACACACACACACACGGGCAAACACACTCAGACACACACACACACACACGGGCAAACACACACAGACACACACACACACACGGGCAAACACACACACACACGGGAAAACACACACACACACACACGGGCAAACACACTCAGACACACACACGGGCAAACACACTCAGAATGTCAAGCGGTCTCTGGGAGCAAATTGATGTGCATCTACTGTTCTGTGCTTTATAATAAACCCAGACCCACTGCATTAAATTACATGCTATCAAACAGAACGAGCTCTCAGCATCATAAAAGAGCTGCTTTGAAATGTCCCGTGGCACCGCATTGTCTGAGCTTCACTAATCACCTCGAGGCTCGCTCACACACACACACACACACACGCTCTCGCTGTCTGTGAGGACAGGCCTTCACACTTGTTCGCTCTGTGTGAGTAGAGGGCTCCACACTAGCATTGCCCACTCCCCCTGGTGTGACAGCCTGTCTCAGGAGGGCTAAGGAGGTTGTCTGGCCCACATCGTCCCATCAGACACATCTCACTGTGACCTCTCACCCTGCCCTGGAAGACACATCTCACTGTGACCTCTCACCCTGCCCTGGAAGACACATCTCACTGTGACCTCTCACCCTGCCCTGGAAGACACATCTCACTGTGACCTCTCACCCTGCCCTGGAAGACACATCTCACTGTGACCTCTCACCCTGCCCTGGAAGACACATCTCACTGTGACCTCTCACCCTGCCCTGGAAGCACCTTGGGCCTGGCGCAGGTTCAACTGATGACAAAATATATGTGTGTGTGTAAGAGTTAACCCCCCAGCCTTCGTACCTCGCCAGCCATTCAGGACATCCCAGCAGTGTGACTGAGCTGCACACAGCCCCAGATGAAACCATCCTACAGCTCCAAGAACAACTAACAGTACCTTCTATAAGAGACAGACCCAGTCTACAGGACGACAGCCAGAGTCTCATAGTCATCCCATATCATAGTAAACCCTTCACCGGACAGGAAAGAGAGACAGGGAGAGAGACACAGACTGGGACAGAGAAAACAGCCAAGAGAGAAAGTGAGATATGTGTAGACAGAAAGATATGGAGACAAAGACAGAGATTGGGGGAGGGAGGGAAAAGGGAAACCTGGAAAGAGAAAGAGAAAGCATGAGATTTGGAGGAGGGAGAGAAAAGATATAAGAGGTAGGGAAAGATAGGAGAGAAAGATAGGGGAGAGAGAGGGAGTGAGAGAGTGTGAGAGAGGGGGGGAGAGAGAGAGAGTGAGAGACAGAAAGCTGGGACAGGGGCCAGTATGAAGTGGCACAAGTTGGAGATTTGGCAGTGAGGAGGAGGGAGGGTAATGGTACACACATGGCTTCATGCTGGAGCCTCAACACAGTAACCATAGCCACATGCCGGGCCCTGGGGGAGTCATCAGCAGGACACAGCTGCACGCCGGCCAGAAGAATTCAATTAGCACCGCTGGCTACAGGCACCAGCTACACTGGCTAACGCTAGTAACAGTATTCTGATAGGTGCACTAGCCACACTGGCTAACGCTAGTAACAGTATTCTGATAGGTCCACTAGCCACACTGGCTAACGCTAGTAACAGTATTCTGATAGGTCCACTAGCCACACTGGCTAACGCTAGTAACAGTATTCTGCTAGTTGCACTAGCCACACTGGCTAACGCTAGTAACAGTATTCTGATAGGTGCACTAGCCACACTGGCTAACGCTAGTAACAGTATTCTGATAGGTGCACTAGCCACACTGGCTAACGCTAGTAACAGTATTCTGATAGGTGCACTAGCCACACTGGCTAACGCTAGTAACAGTATTCTGATAGGTGCACTAGCCACACTGGCTAACGCTAGTAACAGTATTCTGATAGGTGCACTAGCCACACTGGCTAATGCTAGTGCTAAAGTGCCCTGCTAGGCACACTAGCCACACTGGCTATTGCTAGTGCGTTAGTATTCCAACTACTGAAGTTGTTTCTCATCGTGCCTCTACATCAGTGTTTACATCTCGATTACCTGTAACTGAAGTTAGCATTAAAGCCAGCTAGCGAGAACTACTTACTCTTGAACAAATTCACCTCAATATACTACAGTGTCCTGTTTTTTTACTACAAGGCTTTTAACATTGACTGTTGAGATTGCGGATGCCTGACATAGCCTATACATTTTCTTTTGCCACATAAGTAAACCTTTTCCGTGCCCCAACACTGCTACACACACCTTCTAATAGACCTGGCTTGGGCACATACTACAGACAAGCAAAACTATACACACAGACACACACATGGCCCATAATCCAATGAAGCAAACATATCCAGCACATTGTGCCATGTAGCGGAGCTAGTAAACTAGTCTGTCAAGATTTGGGGCTACTTGTGTCCACATGGAGCAAATATGGGGGTAAATATGGGTGCTCTAGGGGCCCTCCCTCACCCTACACCTCCCCTCCTTGCCCCGCCCGCCTCCCTCCCTCCCCCAGTAATATCATAGTGAACTTTGTGTTGGCTGGCCTGCCAGTGACAGCATTGCAAGCAGGGCATGTAAATAATCCTGAGAAAATGAAGTGATACACTAATAAACAGTGGCCTTTGCCTCTTTCTCTCTCTCTTTCTTTCTCTCACACTCACTGCTGCAATTGTGCATTTAAACAAAGATTCACGATTATTCCAACTTTGTAACTTTCCTGAAAGTACTAAAACTCTTTGACACAGTCACAGGAGGTAGCGGAGGTAGTGGAGGTAGCGGAGGTAGTGGGCTAGCGGAGGTAGCGAGGTAGTGGAGGTAGTGGCTAGCGGAGGTAGTGGAGGTAGCGGAGGTAGTGGGCTAGCGGAGGTAGCGGGCTAGGGGAGGTAGCGGGCTAGGGGAGGTAGCGGGCTAGCGGAGGTAGCGGGCTAGCGGAGGTAGCGAGGTAGTGGAGGTAGTGGCTAGCGGAGGTAGTGGAGGTAGCGGGCTAGCGGAGGAAGTGGGCTAGTGGAGGTAGTGGGCTAACGGAGGTAGTGGAGGTAGCGGAGATAGCGGAGGTAGTGGGCTAGCGGAGGTAGTGGGCTAGCGGAGGTAGCGGAGGTAGTGGGCTAGCGGAGGGTAGCGGGCTAGCGGAGGTAGTGGGCTAGCGGAGGTAGTGGGCTAGCGGAGGTAGCGGGCTAGCGGAGGTAGTGGAGAGGATGGAGCAGGCTCACTACAAACTGGACGGGAGCGAGGGATGGAGGGGAGGAGGGATGGAGGAGGGGAGGAGGGGGGATGGAGGAGGGGAGGAGGGATGGAGGAAGGGAGGAGGAGGGGTGGAAAAGGGGAGGAGGAGGGATGGAAGAGGCAGATGAGGAAGGAGGTTACACAGGAGATAGAGCTTGAGAGAGAGATTTAAAGAGAAAAGTCAAAGAGGAGAGAAAGAGAGAGAGTGGGAGGAAGCACACCCAGGCTCAGTTGCCTGGAGAGAAAACTGCTCTACTGCTGACTCAGGACTCTCTTTGTTTGACAATGCTCCCTCTCTTTCTCACTCTCATTCACTCACTCCCTCTCCCTCCCTCTTGCTCCCTCCCTCCACATCTCTCTCTCTGGTGTGTAACCCCCCCTTCTCTCTCTCCTCTCTCTCTTTCTCTCTGGTGTGTAACCCCCCCCTCTCTCTCTCCTCTCTCTCTTTCTCTCTGGTGTGTAACCCCCCCCCTCTCTCTCCTCTCTCTCTTTCTCTCTGGTGTGTAACCCCCCACCTCTCTCTCTCCTCTCTCTCTTTCTCTCTGGTGTGTAACCCCCCCCCTCTCTCTCTCCTCTCTCTCTTTCTCTCTGGTGTGTAACCCCCCCCTCTCTCTCTCCTCTCTTTCTCTCTGGTGTGTAACCCCCCCCTCTCTCTCTCTCTCCTCTCTCTCTGGTGTGTAACCCCCTCCCTCTCTCTCTTTCTCTCTGGTGTGTAACCCCCCCCTCTCTCTCTCCTCTCTCTCTGGTGTGTAACCCCCCCTCTCTCTCTCCTCTCTCTCTTTCTCTCTGGTGTGTAACCCCCCCTCTCTCTCTCTCCTCTCTCTGGTGTGTAACCCCCTCCCTCTCTCTCTCCTCTCTCTCTGGTGTGTAACCCCCCCTCTCTCTCTCCTCTCTCTCCTCTCTCTCTGGTGTGTAACCCCCCTCTCTCTCTCCTCTCTCTCTTTCTCTCTGGTGTGTAACCCCCCCCCTCTCTCCTCTCTCTGTGTGTAACCCCCTCCCTCTCTCTCTCCTCTCTCTCTGGTGTGTAACCCCCCCTCTCTCTCTCCTCTCTCTCTGGTGTGTAACCCCCCTCTCTCTCTCCTCTCTCTCTTTCTCTCTGGTGTGTAACCCCCCCTCTCTCTCTCCTCTCTCTCTTCTCTCTGGTGTGTAACCCCCCCTCTCTCCCTCTCTCTCTGGTGTGTAACCCCTCCCCTCCTCTCTCCCCTCTCTCTCTGGTGGTAACCCCCCCCCCCTCTCTCTCTGGTGTGTAACCC
>NC_085028.1:17971173-18013739 GCF_963692335.1 Osmerus eperlanus
CCTAATCTGGTATCTACACAGCTACACCTCACCTGGTATTTACACAGCTACACCTCACCTGGTATCTACACAGCTACACCTCACCTTGTATTTACAGTCCTCTCCTCCTGATAGGATCAAGTCGTTGACTGAGTTCCAGTCCACCTTCAGAATGACCCCATCATGAGCCTTCCACTGGACATAGAGGGAGGGAGAGAGAAATCAAGAGAGGGAGAGACAAATGGAGAGACAGTGCATGTGGAAGATCAGAAAAAAGGAGAGAAGGTGAGAAAGACAGAGAGAATAAATCCTAGTCTTGTGTGAGTGTGTGTGTGAGTATGTTTCTGTATGCGTGTGTATGTGTGAGTGTGTGTCTGGGCTCTGTTAAATGTGATGGTTTAACTTTCCTCTAATTGGAACCAGGAACCAGGGGGGGGGCTACCATGGGTCTCCGTGGGGACATAGACAAGCCCCGCCCCTCTCGTGCCTTCCACACGACCCCAGCAGACACATCAATAACACACACACTAACGTTAAACACAGACACACACTCACTCACTCACATAACACATAACACACACTCGCACAATGAATATACTTAAACTTAAAAATGATGTAGTTACACTACCCCCCCACCCTCCCTGTTTAAAGAACCTTCCATGCTACCCCGCTCTCACTCCACGCCTACTATGTATCTCTGTGTGTGTGTGACTGTGTGAGTGTAGGTGTGTGTGTGTGTGTAGGTGTGTGTGTGTGTGTGTGCGTGTAGGGGGGTTACAGGGGTCAGAGGGTTGTACAGGGGGCTCCTCCTCATGCCAGCTGTTGCTCAGGGAGGGGTGATGGTGTGAAAGTGTGTGTGTGTGTGAGGGGATGACAGTGTTTGCTCAAGGTCCCTGATGCAATTCAGCTCCAGAAAGAACAATAAACAAATGTATACATGAACAAGAAAAATACTCACTGGAGAGCAAAGTCTTCAATCCTCCCTTCCCCAGCCCCCCACTCCCACCCCCCGCCTCCCACTCCCCCCCTCCCACCCCTCCCCCCACACCAGGAACTTTATCAACACCATCTTTTTGTCTCCTCTGGTAAAGTGCTATTTTTTACTTTAGTCCAAACAAAACAAAACACATTGCCAGGAATACATGACCTAAATGAGTGTAATAGCACCAGATGCAGTGGCACACACACACACAGGGGGAGGGGGGGGGGCATGGTACCTGTTGGACCTTGGCGCTGGGCTGCAGGGGCTTGATGACCAGCTGTCTGCCGGACGTGTAGAGAATCCTGTCAGAGTCAGGACCCCAGGACACAGAGTACACCGGAGACCCTGCGCACACACACACACACACACACACACATACACCCTAATTACTCTTGTTTCCCTCAGGTAATAATTATCAAAAGGAACTGGTTTGTTTGCCTCACACACACACGCAGGGAGGGGGGCAGAGAGAGAGGCAGAGAGAGAGAGACAGAGAGAAAGAGCGAGACAGAAAGAGAGAGGCAGAAAGAGAGAGACAGAGACAGAGCAAGGTAGAGGGAGCATGTGCAGTAGCTAGAAAGTATAGCATTTCTAATTTCCAGCCACAAAGGTGTCAGTGTAGGAATCTGATTCTGCGTGCATGGCTTGCAGCAACACACACCTCTAGAGACAACACACATACAGACCCCTGCTGAACCGTGTGTGCGAGTGAGTTTGTGTGTGTATGGGGGGAGGGGTAAGTGTGTGTGCTATGTGAATGGATGTGTGTATGGATGGAGGGGCGGAATGTGTGAGTCTGTTGGGTGTGTGTGTGTGGAGAGAGAGAGGGTGTGTGTGTGAGAAGAAAGAGAGGGTGTGTGTGTGTGGAGAAAGAGAGGGAGGGTGACTGACATTTAACCCTGCTCCAGGTGCTAGCGGTTTCTCACCAATGCCAAAAGGTCACATGATTCTGAGCTGACAAAGGCAATGAGGGTTTTAGATGAGTTCTCTGTCTTTCTCCTTGCCTGCAACCACTCCTCCTCTTCCTCCCTCCTCCTCCTCTCCCCTGCCCCCCACCTCCTCTCATGGTTACATCATCCACCTCAAGAGCACAACAATGGCCCCCAGCTATACCTGAGACTCCTGCTGTGTGTGTGTTTGCTTGTTAGTGAGTGTGTGTATGTATGTATGTGTTTGTTAGGGGGTGTGAGTGTGTGTGTGTTCTTCAAATCTAGGACTCACCCTACACTCTTAACCCCCACTCGGCCCTAGCCAGCCTGTCTATAGATGTACCTATGCCTTGGCTTTTATATAAGTTGACCACAGTAGTAAAGTAAACACGTCCTCACAGTTAAGCGACAGACAGAGAGAGGAGGTCTGACAGCTACAGCAGCTGGGGTTCAGTTCTGGAGCAACACAAGACCCAACATGTCTGCCTGCTCACAGAGCTGTTACAGACCACCTGAAGACCAGCTCTCTATCACTCTCTCTTTCTGTCTCTCTTTCTGTCTCTCTTTCTGTCTCTCTTTCTGTCTCTCTTTCTGTCTCTCTTTCTGTCTCTCTTTCTGTCTCTCTGTCTCTCTCTCACACACACACACTTCACCTTCTCTGCAACTTCTAGGTGAAACTACAGGTATTTCTACACCTCCAGTTATACAAGTGAGTTGTGATTGTTTGGCCTGTTTACTCAGAGCTGCCAGAGGAACACTGATCCTGTTCTGACCCAGCCTCTCATTGGTCCATTGTTATACCATGCAGAGGCAGGGTAGAGCTGATAGAGGCAGGCTAGAGCTTATAGAGGCAGGGTAGACCTGATATGGGCAGGGTAGAGCTAATAGAGGGCAGGGTAGGCCTGATAGAGGCAGGGTAGAGCTAATAGAGGGCAGGGTAGACCTGATAGAGGCAGGGTAGAGCTAATAGAGGGCAGGGTAGACCTGATAGAGGCAGGGTAGAGCTAATAGAGGGCAGGGTAGGCCTGATAGGGGCAGGGTAGAGCTGATAGAGGCAGGGTAGAGCTTATAGAGGCAGTATAGACCTGATAGAGGCAGGGTAGAGCTTATAGAGGCAGGATAGACCTGATAGAGGCAGGTTAGACCTGATAGAGGCAGGGTAGAGCTGATAGAGGCAGGGTAGAGCTGGTCCATATTCACCTTGCAGGGCCAGGGTAGACCTGAGCATGCCAGTCTTGGACCAGATCTTGATCTGACCATCCTCTCCAGCTGGAAAACACACACAAACACAACAGCATGTATGTTACTGTTGTATATTTATGTAAGTGTTTGTGCGTGTATACAGTTGGTATGTATATATATGTGTATATATATACACATATATATACACAGACGTGCGTGCGTGTGTGTATATGTGTAAATATTACGGCTGTCGAAGTTAACGCGATAATAATGCGTTAATGTAATCTCGATTTAAAAAAAATAGTGCCGTTAACACAGGTTTCTTTTTGACCCTGGGAATCACCTGTTGTCACATGACTTTGACTGCCGACGGTAGCTGAATGATGGAGAGAGGGATTTTAGATGGGAAGTTCCATTTCAAAAAGTTGCCGGACGGCGCGGTTGACAAGACCAAGGCTGTATGTACTGATTGTCAGGCTGAGTTTAGCAATCACCAGAGTACTTCCAGCCTAAAATATCACATGCCAGCAAAGCACACAGCTAGCAACAACAGCGTTCGCTCCGGTAATATACGGCAGACAACACTCACAAAAGAACGAGCTGCCCTGTTGTCTGGAAATGTGAACAGACTTGTGTGTCTGAGCAGCTGGCTTGGGTCAACAAAATAGAAACTGTATTGTTCAATATTAAGGCCAATCTGTGGTTGCTTAACTATGTTTGAATGAGATTTGAATATTATGGAGCAGGATATTGTAGTATGAGACAACATGTCTTAAATGTATTTTATATTCTAGAACAAGTCTAATTTTGTGGATGTGAATACAACTCCCTCATTTAAGTGAGGAAGTTGTGTTCCATCTGAACTTGTTATATGGACATTATCATCCAGTTAAGTTTTTAAGTATACCCTTTTAATATTATTTCAGCCAAAAAATATTTTATTGGAGTACATTTTTTACAGATTAAATAAATTGATTAATTTAGCGATTAATCTCGATTAATCATATTAAATAATGCAATTCAATATTTTAATCGATTGACGAGCCTACCGTATTTTACGGAAAATAGGCTACATTTTCTATAGGCCGCATCCCACCAGAAAGTGAACTTTGTGTTTGTATGAATGGCGATGTCAAGAAGAGCAGTGGTAAAATACAAAAAAGACCGCGTCCGTGTCTTATTGTCCACAAGAACATATAAAATTATATCTAAAACAAACCTACAAAGAGGTCGGTTACACTACATAGCCAAAGTTGTTAGCGATGCTAGCTAATGTTAGTTTGCTAGCTGTATATAACATTTCACTGGGTCTTGCAGCTGTTTGATTTACTGAAATTATTATGAAATGTTATGTTCATTTGCCTTCTTTAGCAAGTCACTGTATTTCCAAGCCCTGATAGTGTAACTGAGACGACACAGTAAATAATTCCTCTTTCAAGTAATAAGTAATTAAATTAGCTGCACGGTCTGTAGAGATCTTGGGACAAAGACACTTTTTT
Source organism: Osmerus eperlanus (assembly GCF_963692335.1). NCBI lineage: Eukaryota > Metazoa > Chordata > Actinopteri > Osmeriformes > Osmeridae > Osmerus > Osmerus eperlanus. The sequence goes on from NC_085028.1 coordinate 17,975,745, forward strand.
GTTCTAAAACCGGGCTGTAAACCGCTTCAAAATGTAAGCCGTACAACCACAAGAAAACTGCAAAATGGGGGTACAGGCCACGTCTTTATTTCCGAAAAATACCGTATATATATATATATCTGTTTGTGTCCTACCTGTGATGAGAGCGGTGCCGTCGTAGCTCCACCTCCCCGCCAGCACGGCTCCCTTGTGGGCCTCAACACTCTTCTCCACACGACCTGTCCTGGAGAACAGGTGGAACTTCCCTGCACACACACAGTACACAGGTACACAGGTTACACACAGTACACAGGTACACAGGTTACACACAGTACACAGGTTACACACAGTACACAGGTACACAGGTTACACACAGTACACAGGTTACACACAGTACACAGGTACACAGGTTACACACAGTACACAGGTTACACACAGTACACAGGTACACAGGTTACACACAGTACACAGGATACACACAGTACACAGGATACACAGGTTACACACAGTACACAGGTACACAGGTTACACACAGTACACAAGTACACAGGTACACACAGTACACACAGTACACAGGTAACACACAGTACACAGGTACACAGGTTACACACAGTACACAGGTTACACACAGGTACACGAGTGATCAGGAGACAGACCCAGGAGACAGAGTGATCAGGCATGGACACACTCAGACCCAGGAGACAGAGTGATCAGGCATGGACACACTCAGACCCAGGAGACAGAGTGATCAGGCATGGACACACTCAGACCCAGGAGACAGAGTGATCAGGCATGGACACACTCAGACCCAGGAGACAGAGTGATCAGGCATGGACACACTCAGACCCAGGAGACAGAGTGATCAGGCATGGACACACTCAGACCCAGGAGACAGAGTGATCAGGCATGGACACACTCAGACCCAGGAGACAGAGTGATCAGGCATGGACACACTTATCAAACACACGGGCAGAACGTATACTTTGCGGCGGTGTGTATTAAAAAATTCAGTGTTCTATGTAATTTCTGGTCGCCTTAAACTGCAAACCAGCATGCTTCTGGTGCCAACGGTTCTATATTTGGAAACCCTGACAAAAGTAAGTTTCGCCGACCCAGAAAAGCAGGTAGTGACTTCTACAACTGTGACTGGCTAGTTCATTAAAAGACGTTTAGAATTAAAACAGAGATTCAAACACGTAAGTTCAATTAAAAACTCTTCAGTGTCAGACTGCTAGCAGCATGTGTACTGTGTCTCTCTGAACAGGGAACCAGAAACAGCTCTGACACATCCACCCAGCCAGCCAGAGACACACACACACCACACTGACGTTACTGTAGACCCCCACACAAAGACACAACAAATTGGGTTTTAAATGAACCCTTTAGAAACTTTGTGAACTAGCAACACCACAGCAACAATGAATGAGAAAGCAGTCATGGAGATTCACCAGGACCAGACTACAAGCACAGCATCACAGAGCAGCATCACAGAGCAGCATCACAGAGCAGCATCACAGAGCAGCATCACAGAGCAGCATCACAGAGCAGCATCACAGAGCAGTGTACACAGTCCAGGCCCAGAAGGGACTCTGGCAGTTGTCACTGCCCTGGTTTGCCAGGGAAAATTGCTGCTTCAGATTGTGGGTGTGTTTAAGCAACCCTACACTGCCATTAGTGCTGCTACCACATGCCGCCTGCCACAGCAGAGCTCTCACTGTGTTTACATCTCATGTAGGCACACACACACACTCACACACACAACAGGTCACTCACACAACAGGTCACACACACAACAGGTCACTCACACAACAGGTCACACACACAACAGGTCACACACACAACAGGTCACACACCCTTGACCCTCTGTCCCAGGGCTGCTGAGACCATCCATTTTCCCACAGAACACATCTCAGAAGATGGACCACAGAACACAGAAACAGTTGAATGTTATATAATAAACATGTAAAACATGTAGCAGATGGTGGAGGAGTAGCTCAGCTAACTTAATACAGTATTATAAAACCGTCTTCTATGTGTAAACATTTAAATGTGCTACTAAGACTTACCATCAGTGCTGGTCAGCACGAAGTTCTCTGCCAGGGCCTGCTTCTTGCCACCTACAGTCTTCGGGATCCAGTGCAGATCAACGGGGAAGATGTCCTCCTGCAGCTTCACCACCAGGGTGGTGTCCCCGGTGAGCACGTTCCACTTCAGGATCTGGTGGTCCTCGCTACAGGAATACAGCTCGTCCGCGCTAGTCCAGCCCACGCTGCTCACAAGCTCCTTATGTGCATTTGGTGTTAAGGAATGACACGGGCAGGGAATTGGGTGTATGTGTGTGTGATGCAAACGTATTTTTTTAATATCGTCTCAGTCTCGAGACCTTTAGGACTGTATGATTTGAGTCTGTCGATTACATTCCCTATCACATAACGTGTATGACTTTAAATGTGCAAGTCACATTTGGATGTATCGGCAGAGTATATTTGTTCAATGAAGTGCCAGTATGTTTCCTTTTGCAAACAGTTTGGTGTCGAATGAATAAAAGGATATGTTTTGGCTCCTTCTGTAACGATGTTTTTAATCTCATCGTGGTGGCTGAAAAACAAGTCTCCACTCCAGCAACCAGCTTCTGTACACACTGCGAATCTGCGTAAGACGAGAGAAATATGCTTGTCAGTCAACGATGAACATAAACTATGTCATTGTTAAAAGGCATTTGAGGATAACATGAGTTATACCGTACAAATATTCATGGAAGAATTGCATTAACTGAATAACAAACGCACAAAATACGTGCCTAGAAACGAATGGTCGTCAAGTAAACGTCGTTCCGTTGCTAGGTGCCTTGACTAACGCTCGCTAGCTAACAAGCTTAGCTAACGTGATAATTACCCTCACATTTAGATAACTTACTTGGCCACTACTGCATAAAAGGTACAGTTCCAATATTATTCGAAATACTAATAATGTTGTCGCGCTGATAAGGTAGCAAGCTACAAACTATTTAAGATCAATACAAACGTTGCCATTATCTGCATCAGGCTAGCTAGAGCAGTACAGTACAGTTCAGTTCAGTTCACGTTGCACTTCACTGTCCTGTGACTCACAGGCTGTGAGTGTCGCGAGACCTTCTGGCAACGTCCTCCGATGGCAACAAAAGTGGGGGGCTGGATCATAGACATATATGTCTATGGGCTAGATTCTGAAGTTATTAAACGACGATTTTAAACATGATTACTGATGACAGCAATGTTCAATAATTAAAATAATAATAATAAAAACAGCAACTAGTGACCAGACATCGTTTCAAAAGACAAAGAATACGGCCACGACAGGCACATTCTGCTACTAAAATTATGTCAGAAAAATGATTACATTCGAGTTATAAGTTCAAGTTATTATGGCTATTCGTTGGTAGAGTATATTTGAACATAAAACATTTCTTAGCCTAAGTCTCGTGATACACTTGGCATTGTCTTCCTTTTTTGAATTTCATGTTTTTTTCTTGCCCAATGAACGCATGGAACCTTGCGTCAGTACATAACGACTTTTGGTTCGACGGCAGATTTTCGGCGCCATTTACAAGTCAGCGATTCAAGGCTAGTTAGTGAGTCAGGACGACACAGACTTGTTTTTATGGATTATATGTCTTATTTTGGGATACTGGACATTACTTGTACTTTGTCTCTGAAAAAGTGAACAATAAGGCAATATTGCTGGTAGAATTTCTTGATCTGCATCAACTCTGAAGGTAAAGTTTTTATTTATTCGAAGTTTACGTGTAGCTAGCATCGGGTAGCAGCAGATAGCTTAACTACGTCGTTAGATAACCAAATCATCTGAATAACTAGCTTGTTACATAGCTAGCTAATTAGCTAGGGCTAGCCCAACTCCACGAGCAGTTCTAGTACACACTAAATATATCATTCTTCGTAACTTTTACCGGACAGATAGCTAGAAAACTAGTTATCATAGCCGGTGAAAATGACACGCCTACACAGATGTCACCCAGCGTTAGTTATAACACATGTATTCCTGTAGTAGTAGCTAATCTACGATTATCCTGAATAACCATTGACGCTAGTACACAACACAGATCAGCTATAGCTAATGTTGTCATATACTTGTCTAGTTAGCTAGATTCAATAAAAATGTGATTGCTGGCTACGAAACGTTCTTAGGTGTGTCAAAGTAAACGTTCTTACGTATGTCTAAAGTAAACGTTTTTACGTGTGTATAAAGTAAATGTCTATCTAGTTTACGAGGTCTAGCGTTATTATTCTGTTTCGATTGCATTACCTAGGCTGCCCAGTTTAATCACAAGCATAGCCAGTCTAACAGTATTTATGAAACATTCAAGTAAAAACCTAACTCTTAAGGTATTTCCACTTTATGGACTACTAAATAGTTTACCACTGTGTTTAAAGCAACTAGACTATTACTACCTACGTTTAAAAAGTTAATGTAACAGTATCCAACCTACTGTACACCCTATTTCAAAGTGTCACAGGCAGTCTTACTGTGCGCCAGTGTTCAGATGATCTAGTTCGATACTCTTGATATTTTCACGTAACGTTGCATTATGGACTAGAATAGTGCTTGTAATACCAAATTACCCTGCAGTATGTCACTTTACTGCGTGCTTTAAATTAACCGACAGTTTGTGCAGCTGCTAAACAGCCCAATGCGCGGCCAAGTTCGTTATGTTGCTCAGAGAGCTAGCTAGCTGGCTAGCCTAGCTAACTAACGTAGCGAAGTTGGAGAGCTGACGGACTACCTCTGGCTTTAGAACTGGTCTTCTAACATGCTGATATAGTTACGTTCCTCACTTGTCAGTCACCGTTAAGTAGTTTTCGTGATAGTTAAAACCAACAGCTAGTATTAATTACAAATGATTGATCATTTTAAATTTAATAATTCAATGAAGTCTACTATTATTTTTCTGATTTTCAAGGGCGGTGGATTTTTTTTCTCTTTGAACAAGTACTTTTAACTAGCCAGATAACATTTAAAATCCAATTAAGACGTTTATTTTAACAGCATTTGTCAGTAGTGGCGCTAAAAGGCAGACGGTCAATTCATGTATGTATATTCTTTCCCCGTTTGTGTGATCTTTTCAGATATTTTAATCATGACCTCTAAAACGTCTAAAAGCTCTACTGCGAAGGCGCGAGGGAAGGGTTTGCAGCCCCGGGATGACTCAGAAGACGAATTTGATGTACCCCCCAAAGAACGCAACTCGAATGGGGAAGAGGCTGCGACGTCAAATGGTAACAAAGGCTGTTTTGGTGTCTGCATCTGAATAAGTTGTGGTGGTGCGTTTATTCAATGGCAGCGCGTCACGTTGATTGGAAGGCTGGTGGTTTTGTGCCATTGGTAGTTAAAATGTTGTTGCCGTAATTCATAACACGTAGCTTGTTGGTTAGATTTTTGTAAGTGAGCAAAGCATCAGTTTATGCCTATTGTGATTTTGAGATGATTATGATGGTGGCGTGTGCGTGTTTGCCTGGAGGAGCCTTCACAAAAAGAAAGGTATTTAACTTTGGATAGTTTGTGAGAATTTTTTTGTTAAACTTTTCATGCGTTCGGTAGGTTTAGGAGAATGGTTTATCAGGGAAACTTTTCAGATGAATCGATATAGGGCATTTACATTTGTAGTGGTTGGAGTATTGTGTGTGTGTGTGTGTATATATTTTTTTATATAATTGTTTTTCTTTCCGAAAGCTGTTCACTCGCACCATCTTATTGTATGGTATGCTTCTATTTGTTTCTGTGAACAATAGACACCAAACGTTTGGTCATTGAGATGGTGGTACAATCAGTAATTTATGCATCTGTCACAAACCGTTTATTCGAGTTTAATGTAGGGTTTTATGTGTAACTCGTTGTCAAGTCGCGACTTGAAAGAATCCGGCTTTTCAACACATACAAATGTATTTGTTAATGTGTTCTCCTTGCAACGTCTGTGTTGACGTTTGATTGGTAGAGCGGAATGGCTCGCTAGCAGCTTTTTCATAGTCCTTTAAGTTTCTTAGGGTTCATGTTTGGGAACAAAGACATAGTAGCATATTGTGGAAGGCAGCTCGCGATCTTCCATGCGAGTCTTTGTTCCTTCCGTGTGCGGCTGTGGCTCGAGACGGCTTGCTTATGTTTTGCTTGTTAGTTTCCCCCCTCCATCACCCCTCCCCCACACAGCGCTGTCCCCACCTGAAATGAATCGCACCGAGAAATAACAGTTCCAACTTTGTACCCTAGATCCGTCTCGCGGGGAGGGAGCCGAGGCAGTGGATAATCGAAGTTTTGAGGAGATTCTTGGTAGCATCCCTCCGCCCCCGCCCCCAGCCATGACCAATGAACCGGGCGCTCCTCGCTTGATGATAACCCACATAGTTAATCAGAACTTCAAATCCTACGCCGGAGAGCAGATTTTGGGGCCTTTCCACAAGGTACGGGATCTGTGAGATTGTACCCTATTTACACATTATTTTGTTAAAAGATTAAATACTATTTGGTTGTTGTCATTGTGAACAGTATAATAATGTATACCTGTCTGTCAGCGTTGCTTTTGGGTTATTGAAATGTTGAATATGTTTAAAGAACAATTTTATTTGTAGGTTATTTTTTAGTCGTGTGTTGAATATATTTACTTGCATTCAGTTTAAACAGTCACATAATCAAAATGGAGGGTGGTATCACTTCAGCTGTCTGTCCACTCCACTACCATTAGTTATGTACCATATTTTCCTTCTCAATTAGTGTTTTACAATAGTTTCCATTACCATGCAAACACAGGTGCCTAGTGATAATCAGACCAGACCTGCACATACTGACTCTATAAAGCAGGCCCATCATTTAATGTTTCCAACTGTTGTTCGAACATCAAAACCAAGCAACGCATGGTTTGAGTGTTGAATCATTCCATTTTTATTTTGGTATATTTAAAGAAAATTAAATGTTTGTATTTAGTTTAATGTAATTTTGATATAGATTTTCTTTTGTAAAACTGAGTTTCAAGTCTCCTCTGCTCCCGTACCTCCACAGCGCTTCTCCTGCATCATCGGTCCTAACGGGAGCGGGAAGTCCAACGTGATCGACTCCATGCTGTTTGTGTTCGGGTACCGAGCTCAGAAGATCCGCTCCAAGAAGCTGTCGGTGCTCATCCACAGTTCTGACGAGCACCAGGGGGTCCACAGCTGCACGGTGGAGGTCCACTTCCAGAAGATCACTGACAAGGTACTCACGTCCTCCCCTCCTCTCTCACGTCCTCCCCTCCTCTCTCACGTCCTCCTCTCTCACGTCCTCCTCTCTCACGTCCTCCTCTCTCACGTCCTCCTCTCTCACGTCCTCCTCTCTCGTGTCCTCCTCTCCTCTCTCGCGTCCTGCTCTCCCGCGTCCTCCCCTCCTCTCACGTCCTCTTCTCTCGCGTCCTCCCCTCCTCTCTCGCGTCCTCCCCTCCTCTCTTGCGTCCTCCCCTCCTCTCTCGCGTCCTCCTCTCTCGCGTCCTCCTCTCTCGCGTCCTCCTCTCTCGCGTCCTCCTCTCTCGCGTCCTCCTCTCCCGCGTCCTCCCCATCTCTCTCGCGTCCTCTTCTCTCGCCTCCACACACCCCATTACTGCTGCTAGCATTCTTCAGTTTGTTATTTAACAAGTGTGATAGAATGTTCTTATATTTGTTCAGCCCATTCAAGTCAATGTTTGCCTGCCCCCCCCCCCACACCCGAGCCAGGAAGGCGATGATTATGACGTCGTCCCCAACAGCAAGTTCTGCGTCTCCAGAACGGCCAACAAGGACAACAGCTCCGCCTACCACATCAACGGGAAGAAGGCCACCTTCAAGGAGGTGGGAGCTCTGCTCAGAAGCCACGGCATCGACCTGGACCACAACAGGTTCCTCATCCTGCAGGTAGTGTGGGGTTCTCCTCAACGCTCCATCTCATCCCTTTTCCTTTAGTGGCTGTCGCCTGGGCAAGCGTCCAGTTGTCAAACCTGTGGAGACAGACAGCTCCAAGCCTCCTAACACTGCTATAGCAGCGCATCATGGTTTGAAACAATAAGGAAACCGTGCGAACCATTTTTTGCTGCTTTAGTATTTGAAGGAAACACTGCATTAGATGGACAAACCTGCAGCTTGGACAGGCCCATAGTGGACGGCCCGTCTACCAAATCTAAATGTGTTTGTATATCCAAGCAGTGCCACAGAGGGCTTCACATATGCCCATAGAACTGCCCCTCAACCAACCTAAACCCTCAAGGAAGACAAGGAAAAACTCACTAGCCCGTTAAGGAGTAGCGTTGCACATATGTGATCGTTTGAAAGCGGGCCCCACAGCTTAGCGTCGCACATGTGTGATTTCGAACATTCCAAATGACTATTTTCCAATAGACAAAAACGATATGACAAACACTATAGTATGGCTTAAAAATTTACAATGAGGAAGCTAACAAGTAACCCTAGCAGGTAGTAGCATTGCTACGAGTATTATGCTAGGTTGCTAGGTAACGGAAGCTAACTAAGGCTAGCTAGCTTCTGTTTCTGAAAACGAACTCACTCTGGTGGGAGCGTCGGAAATATTTAGAACTTGTGCGTCTAAGGGCTAGAGGAGAAAACATTGAAGAAACCTTGGGAGGAGCAATTCAGTGAGTGATCCCCTCCTCCAGAGACGGTTGGTGTAGGAGAGGAGCAGAACACAGGCTTAACATAGTCACACAGCAGGGAAGTGTCAATGGGTGTTGAAACACCAAAATCCAGTGTTCAACTTGGGTCAGTTGGTAAATGTCAGTATTGAGAAGACAGACAGCTCAGCTTCAAACCTCCTAACACTGCTATAGTAGCGCATCATGGTTTGATGCTACCCCCTGCAGCTGGGACACCCCCTAGTGGAGGGTCCCTCTACCCCCGTAGAGGTCTCTGTTCTGGGTCCTGTGTTGCCGGGGTGGGAGAGAAGGGGGCGGGGTCCAGCTGTTGCCTCGTCCAGACCAGCACCCCTCTGCTGCACCCGCTACGCTGTAGCAGCATGTAAATATTGGCGTGTGAGAATGAGCCCAACTCCAATATTGGCAATGCTGCTGCACTGTGACGGGACCAAACCCTCGTCTGAGCATCAGGCCACTCGCCGGGACGTCTCACACACACAGCTTGTACACAAAGAAATATAATGATGAAATGTTAGCTTCAGTCACATAACAGCACCAGTTTCTTTAAAATTGTGTGTGTGCAGGGCGAGGTGGAGCAGATCGCCATGATGAAGCCGCGAGGCCAGACAGAGCATGACGAGGGCATGCTGGAGTACCTGGAGGACATCATCGGCTCTGGACGCCTCAAGGAGCCAATCAACATCCTCAGCCGCCGACTGGAGCACCTCAACGAGCAGAGAGGAGAGAAGGTGAGGAGGGGTGAGGGGGGGAGAGAGAGGAGTGGAGGGGTGAGGGTTGTGAAGGAGAGGAGGTGAGGGGGGGGACACCTGCCTCCTAAGAAGCCACTGAATAATCTCCCCCACGCCCTCCATCTCCTCATACTGTGTGTGTGGATCAGCTGAACAGGGTGAAGATGGTGGAGAAGGAGAAGGGCGCCCTGGAAGCAGAGAAGAACACTGCTGTGGAGTTCCTCACCCTGGAGAACGACATCTTCAAGCAGAAGAGCCAGCTCTGCCAGTACTACGTGTGAGTACACCAGCAGCTGTGGAGTGTGTGTGTGTGAGAGTAGCGGTCTGTACCGTGTGTGTGTGTGTGTAGCTATCTGGACTGGTCGGTACGTTCCTTGTGTGACACGTTGCTAAAGGTGGATGGCGTTGGGCTGTGTGTGTATGTCTGCTCAGCCATGACTTCCAGAAGAAGGTGAAGGTGAAGGAGGAGGAGAAGCAGAGGATTCTGGAGGAGAGCAAGGACCTCACGGAGAGGAGCAACCAGATCGCCACAGAGACGGAGAAGAAGAACCAGGATCTGAAGAACGTGGAGAAGTACGTCTGGAGGGGCTGCTGCTGGAGGGGGGGCTGCTGGAGGGGGGGCTGCTGGAGGGGGCTGCTGCTGGAGGGGGGGCTGCTGGAGGGGCAGGGAGCCACACCAGGGATCTTTATCTATGGTGTGTGTGATCCTCCAGGAAGCAGAACAAGCTGACCAGGTACATGGAGGGTCAGAAGGAGAAGTTCACCCAGCTGGACCTGCAGGATGTGGAGGTGCGCGAGAAGCTCAAACACACCAAGAGCAAGACCAAGAAGCTGCTCAAACAGCTGGACAAGAACAAGGACATGGTGTGTGTTGTGTGTGTATCCCCTCCCAGACCTGTGTGTGTGTGTGTCCCAGACCTGTGTGTGTCTGACGAGTGGTCTTGTCCTGCAGGTGGAGGAGCAGCGCGGCGTGCTAGTAAGCAGTGAGAACACCATCTCAGAGGCGTGTGCCCGCCGGGAGCAGCTGGAGGGCAGGAAGGTGGAGGAGGAGGAGAAGCTGGGGGCTGTGATGGAGAGCCTGAAGGGGGAGACGAGCGGCCTGCAGCGGGAGAAGCAGGCCAGTGAGAAGCAGCTGATGGTGCTGAGCAGGGAGGTGAACGACACGCGCTCTCGGATGGAGGTGGCCCAGTCAGAGATGGACATATACCTGAGCCGCCACAACGCCGCCCTGACGCAGCTCAGCTCGGCCAGGACGGCCCTCGCCACCACCTCCAGCACCCTGCAGGAGAGACGTGCCACAGTCCACGACCTGCAGGACAAAATCCCCCTGTGTGAGAAGGAGCTGAAGAAGGTAGGGAGGGAGGGGAGTCTCTAAGACTTCTATATGACTGCAGCTGTCTTTTACAGGTTGATTCCAGGGTGTCTGTAGTTTGTTTGGTTGTCTTAACATGTCCGTGTGTGTCCCAGGACGAGGCGGAGCTCCAGCGGCTGCAGAGGGAAGATGTGGGTGTCAGGGAGGAGATGAAGGGGCTGAGGCAGAAGGTGGAGGAGGCCAAGTCTGCCCTGTCCTCAAGCCGCAGCCGGGGCAAGGTGCTGGAGGCTCTCATGCTGCAGAAGAGGAGCGGCAACATCCAGGGCATCTACGGGCGCCTGGTGAGACACACACACACACACTGTCAGACACACACTCACACACACACTCACACACACACTCAGAGACACACAGAGCGAAGGAGAGACGGTGTGGTCAGATGACCGTGCAGCGCTGTGTGTGCAGGGTGATTTGGGGGCGATTGATGGGAAGTACGATGTGGCCATCTCCTCCTGCTGTGGCGCTCTGGACCACATCCTGGTGGACACCATCGACACGGCCCAGAGGTGCGTCATGTACCTGAAGACACACAACATCGGCTTCGCCACCTTCATCGGCCTGGACAAGGTGAGGGGCAGCTAGCTTAGCCAGCCTAGCCTGGCAGTGTTGCAGTGTTAGCTTAGCCAGCCTAGCCTGGCAGTGTTAGCTTAGCCAGCCTAGCCTGACAGTGTTAGCTTAGCCAGCCTAGCCTGGCAGTGTTGGCTTAGCCAGCCTAGCCTGGCAGTGTTGGCTTAGCCAGCCTAGCCTGGCAGTGTTGGCTTAGCCAGCCTAGCCTGGCAGTGTTGGCTTAGCCAGCCTAGCCTGGCAGTGTTAGCTTAGCAGAGCTTACCCAACTTGGGGTTAGTTAGCAGCTAACGGTAAACACGCAGGCTACACTCTGTGTCAGTAGTCTGAGGATGATGATCTGGCTCAATTTGAGTTCTGCCACAGTGACCCTCCAGCCTGGCTCTGCCTGGCTACACTGCTGTGTGTCTGCTCTGGAGCCTGCTGGTACATTCCATGGCCATTTAACAGACTATCTAAAGCAGCCTTTCTCAACCCTGGTCCTCAGGGACCCCCTGCCCTGCATGTTATAGATGTTTCTCTGCTCCAACACACCTGGTTTTAATGAATGGGTCGTTATGTAGCTCAGCAGAAGCCTGGTAGTGACCCTTCACCCCGCAGGAGAGGGTCCCTGAAGACCAGGGTTGAGAAACAAAGAGCTGTAAGGGAAGAAGAGGGGGGGGGGGTTTCGAACCTGTTGCGTCTTCATCTGCAGCCCCTCCGTCCTGTCTTCTCAGATGAAGGTGTGGGAGAAGAAGATGTCTCCCATCTCCCCCCCCGAGGGCGCGGCCCGCCTGTTCGACATGGTGCGCGTGCAGGACGAGAGCACACGGCCGGCCTTCTATTTTGCCCTGCGGGACACGCTGGTGGCCCGGGACCTGGAGGAGGCCACGCGTCTGGCCTTCCAGAGGGACAAGCGCTGGAGGGTCGTCACCCTGCAGGGACAGATCATAGAGATGGCTGGTGGGTGGGGGAGGATAGATGGGTGGATGTGTGATGGGATGGTGGGTGGATGTTTGGAGGGATGGTGGGGGAGTGTGTGATGGGATGGTGGGTGGATGTTTGGAGGGATGGTGGGGGAGTGTGTGGAGGGATGGTGGGGGAGTGTGTGGAGGGATGGTGGGGGAGTGTGTGGAGGGATGGTGGGGGAGTGTGTGGAGGGATGGTGGGGGAGTGTGTGGAGGGATGGTGGGGGAGTGTGTGGAGGGATGGTGGGGGAGTGTATATTGGACCCAGCAGCTGGGAGGTGCTGACCATGTCTCTGCTTGTCAGGCACCATGACGGGAGGAGGAGGAGGAGTGATGAAGGGCAGGATGGGCTCCTCCATCACCTCTGAGGTGTCCCAGGTGGAGGTGAGGGATTTCACACAAACACACCTTATCTGATCTGACACACACCTTCTCTCACACACCTCCTCACACACCTTCTCTCACACACCTCCTCACACACCTTCTCTCACACACCTCCTCACACACCTTCTCTCACACACCTCCTCACACACCTTCTCTCACACACCTCCTCACACACCTTCTCTCACACACCTCCTCACACACCTTCTCTCACACACCTCCTCACACACCTTCTCTCACACACCTCTTCACACACCTTCTCTCCCAGCTGGGGCAGATGGAGAGCCACCTGCAGCATCAGGTGGAGCGTGGGCGGGGCTGCCAGGAGAGGAAGCTGCAGCTGGAGGAGAACATCCACACCCTCACCCAGCAGCTCCGAGACATGAGGAACACCCTGGAGAAGTACACCCTCAGCCTGCCGGTACACACACACACACCCTCAGCCTGCCGGTACACACACACACACACACACCCTCAGCCTGCCGGTACACACACACACACCCTCAGCCTGCCGGTACACACACACACACACACACCCTCAGCCTGCCGGTACACACACACACACACACACCCTCAGCCTGCCGGTACACACACACACACCCTCAGCCTGCCGGTACACACACACACACCCTCAGCCTGCCGGTACACACACACACACCCTCAGCCTGCCGGTACACACACACACACCCTCAGCCTGCCGGTACACACACACACACCCTCAGCCTGCCGGTACACACACACACACCCTCAGCCTGCCGGTACACACACACACACCCTCAGCCTGCCGGTACACACACACACACACACACCCTCAGCCTGCCGGTACACACACACACACACACACCCTCAGCCTGCCGGTACACACACACACACCCTCAGCCTGCCGGTACACACACACACACCCTCAGCCTGCCGGTACACACACACACACCCTCAGCCTGCCGGTACACACACACACACCCTCAGCCTGCCGGTACACACACACACACACACACCCTCAGCCTGCCAGTACACAAACACATGCAGGTACACACTCCTTCCAGAGCCCAAAGTCAATATCTGCTGTGTGTGTAGAGCCTGGCAGAGCAGGAGGTCCAGCTGAAGGCTCAGATTAAGGAGCTGGAGGCCAAGGAGGTGGCAGCTGCTCCAGACAAAAAGCACCAGACGCAGCTGCAGAAGACCCTGGACGCCTTCAAGAAAGGTACACACTATACACACACACACACACTATACACATACAGACCCACACTCGTGGACTAGATGAAACTTATTTCCTTCTGATTTCCTACCTCTTCTCCTCCCAGAATACGAGGCAGCCACCTGCAGGGCAGGGAAGGTGGAGGCAGAGGTGCAGCGCCTGCACACCCTGATCCTGGACATCACCAGCCACAAGCTGAAGGCCCAGCAGGACCGTCTGGACCAGGTGGTCAGAGAGCTGGACGCCTGCTCCTCCACCGTCACCAAGGCCCAGGTGGCCATCAAGACTGCTGGGCGGTGAGCGCACACACACACACACACACACGGAGGATGAGGTGGCCATCAAGACTGCACACACACAGCTCTCACACGGTCCCCTGTGTTCAGGACCCTGATGAAGGCGGAGGAGGCGGTGCAGCGGGGGCAGGGGGAGCGGGAGGAGGGCGAGAGGCTCATCGCTGAGCTCACAGTGCAGTTGAAGACTCTGGAGGAACAGGCTGGAGACATCATGAAGTCCTGCCAGGATGCAGAGGTCACACACACACACACCTCACACCAGTGTTTCATCTTAAAGGAAAAACCCCACCAACATTCCCATCAAAGCGAGGTGCTGACCTTGTCCTCCGGGCCTGCAGGGGGCGCTACCAGAGGTGCAGCAGCAGTACGTGAGCGTGCTGGAGGAGATCAAGGCCCTTCAGCAGCAGGAGCACGCGCTGCAGGAGGAGAGCCTCAGCGTCAGGCTGGCCCTGCAGCAGATAGACACCTCCTGCAAGGAGTACACCAACAAGATCAAGCACTGGGAGAAGGAGGTAGGCCTGGCTGGACTTCCTGCTTGGCTGACTGGCCACTTCCTGGTCCTCTTGTCTGTCCCCTGTCCGGACTGTCACCTGACTGTCCCCTGTCCCGTCCCCAGGAGTCCAGGCTGCGCCTCCACGTGGTGGAGGGCCAGGAGCAGCAGGAGCTGGCTGGGCTGAGCCCTGCGGAGCTGGAGGCCCTCAGGGGCCCTGACGCCATCACCAAGCACATCTCCCTGCTGGAGGCACGCTGCGCCCAGCTCAGACCCAACCTGGGGGCCATCGCAGAGTACAAGAAGAAGGTACACACAACAGATACACACACACACACACACACACACACAGTTAGCCTGTATGTGTGCTGAGGTGCAGTTTCCCCCCCGGCCTGCAGGAGGAGCTGTTCCTGCAGCGCGTGGCTGAGCTGGACAGCATCACCTCTGAGAGGGACCGCTTCAAGCACGGTGTGGAGGACGTCCGCAAGCAGAGGCTCAACGAGTTCATGGCCGGCTTCAACATCATCACCAACAAACTGAAGGAGAACTACCAGATGCTGACCCTAGGGGGCGACGCAGAGCTGGAACTGGTGGACAGCCTGGACCCCTTCTCTGAGGGCATCATGTTCAGGTGAGGGGAGGGGAGGGGAGGGGAGATGCCCTTGTCTGTTGAGAGGTTTTAGTCTGTTAAGAGTGACAGCATAGAGAATGTACTTGGATTACCGGTTTGTAAAACTCTGACTTGATCCATCCATCTCTCTGTCCCCAGTGTGCGTCCTCCTAAGAAGAGCTGGAAGAAGATCTTCAACCTGTCTGGAGGAGAGAAGACCCTGAGCTCTCTGGCGCTGGTGTTTGCTCTGCACCACTTCAAGCCCACGCCCCTCTACTTCATGGACGAGATCGACGCCGCACTCGACTTCAAGAACGTCTCCATCGTGGCTTGCTACATCTATGTGAGCTGGAACACACACACACACACACACACTGAGTGTAGGAGTACATCAAACCGAAAACGTACTTCAAATCAATGATGCAGGAAGTAACATTTAACAGGTAGGACCATGTTGTGCCAGTTAGGTGGCAGTGTGTTCCAGGACCAGGACATACCATTATCCTAAAATGCACGTAAAAAAGTAATCATCTCATCTTTGTGTTTTGTCTCCAGGAGCAAACCAAGAACGCCCAGTTCATCATCATCTCCCTAAGGAACAACATGTTTGAGATCGCCGACCGCCTCATCGGCATCTACAAAACTCACAACACCACCAAGAGCGTTGGCATAAACCCCAAAACCATCGTGTTCCAGCAGCCTGAGGTGCTGACTGCCTGAGAAGCAGGAGGAGCAGGAGGAGAAGGGTCCAGCTGGGGCCGTAGAGATGAATTTCTGCATTGGAATGCTTCCTTTTTCCTGTCACACCACAGGTCCTGTCACGTGTAAATCTATTATTCTGTCCATAAATGCTGCTGCTGCTTTTTTTTTTTACTGTTGCAAATAAATCTTTTCTAATCTGTCTAAGCCTCTGTGTGTGAGTGTTTGTTTTGAGGGAGGGAACCTGTACAGACTGAGGGGTCGAACAGGAGGTGGAGGTCACCGGGAGGTCAGGGTTCAATTCCTACCTCATTGACTGGTCTGCTTCAGCAACTTCCACTTGAATTATAACAACTAACAGATGGCAAAAGTACACACATCCTTCGCACAAGTAGAATTACAGATACTCATGTTTAAAAAGACTGGTAAAAGTTGAAGTACTGACTACACTGACAAGTTAAAGTGTGGGCTATGACATACTTAAGAGTAGCCATTACTGGTCCAGTTACCAGCTACTAACACGTATTAATACATTAAAACTGAAAACACTAGACATGCAGAGCCTGCTTTTTTGACACTGACAATGTCGAAAATCTCCCTCATATGGCCATGGGTGATCAGGAATGTCTATTCTCAGTCATGTCGACATCGCTAACTCCCTCTATCTCATCCATAACACCTTTCAACTTTTGTTTTTTTTTTCCACACAAAGGAGAGCACAGAGAAGCCAGTAGATTAAAGCAGAGCAGATTCCTTATCAATGCTGCAACTTTTTTCATATTTGTTATCCATCCATCCATCATCTTCCGCTTGTCCGGGGGTCGGGTCGCGGGGGCAGCACCCTAAGCAGGGAGGCCCAGACTTTCCTCTCCCCGGCCACTTCCACCAGCTCTTCCTGGGGGACCCCGAGGCGTTCCCAGGCCAGCCTAGAGACATAGTCCCTCCAGCGTGTCCTGGGTCTTCCCCGGGGCCTCTTCCCAGTGGGACGTGCCCAGAACACCTCACCAGGGAGGCGTCCAGGAGGCATCCTTATCAGATGCCCGAGCCACCTCAACTGGCCCCTCTCGACGCGGAGGAGCAGCGGTTCTACTCTGAGCCCCTCCCGGATGACCGAGCTTCTCACCCTATCTCTAAGGGAGAGCCCGGACACCCTGCGGAGAAAACTCATTTTGGCCGCTTGTATTCGCGATCTCGTTCTTTCGGTCACTACCCACAGTTCGTGACCATAGGTGAGTCCCATATTTGTTATCGTTTTTCAAAAATATTTTTCGAACCTACATGTATTTAAAAAAACACATTTGTAGAAAATATTTTTCGAACCTTTCAAAACTTTTTTGATAGGTTAAAGCAGAGTAAAATAGAGTATAGTAGAGTCCTCATCAATGATGAAACCTTTTTTTTTACTGTGTTTTTTTTCAAACCTATCAGAAAAATACATTGTGAAGTAAAGTGCGTACACCAGAAAAATTTACGAAGTACTGTCCCAAAGTATTTGTACTTGTTACTTCCCATCTCTGAAAATTAAGCACAAGAAACTAACTTCAGACAAAAACATTTATTGTTAGTGTTGCATGTTTCGACACTCAGGGCTATCGGAGTTCGCAAGAAGATTTTTTTGAAAATATTTCAAAAATAGCATTCTTATTAGCAATAGTCTAGGGTTAGCCAATAGACTGCTAATCGAGAGGTTGCCGGTTCACATTTTCCTGTACATCTGGATACAGAAGCGTATTATGAAACATGAACAAATGACACAATTAAAGTTTGAATGATTGGTATGTGTTTCAATAAGAAGACCGTTTCAGTGTTAAGGCATATTGGCTGTTAAGTGTTCAGTATCATTAGTCCAGGTTGGGTGACGGGACACACAGGGTGTGAGGCACAGCTGGGACACAGGGTGTGTGAGGCACAGCTGGGACACAGGGTGTGTGAGGCACAGCTGGGACACGGTGTGTGAGGCACAGCTGGGACACAGGGTGTGTGAGGCACAGCTGGGACACAGGGTGTGTGAGGCACAGCTGGGACACAGGGTGTGTGAGGAACAGCTGGGACACAGGGTGTGTGAGGCACAGCTGGAACCGTAACAACCCCAGCAGAGAGCCCACTGACATCAGATTACACGCAAACTACATTTCCCACAAGGACGAGCGACGCCCCTGGAAATTGGACTACACTAGGATGCTGCTCAGTGCAAACCAGTGCTGGGTACAACCCTGTCTCTTCAGGTTGGTCGGCAAGAAGGGTGTAGTAAAGAGGCACGTATAGGGGACAGGTACAGCTCGGTGGGTAGAGCATGTGACTGAAGATCAAGAGGTTCCGAGTTCAAATCCTGCCCTCAAATCACTTTGGATAAAAGTGTTAATTAACTGACTATAATGTGTTGAATTATGATTTTTTTTTTACATAACATCTGCCATGGCCTACTGCAGGACAGACCTTTATACTTTATATTGACCTATAACAGCTTTATACTTCTGCTGCTGGTTGCAGCTCTGCTCTAAATAGAGAACAGTTGTTATTAGGGGTGGGGGGAAAATCCATTCACATTTTTTTGCAATGTTATTTATTATTATAAAACATTTTTTTATTTTATTTATGTTTTGATTAAGAATCGCAAATTTATTTTTTATCGATTTGTGACCCCAAGAATCTAATCGTTATGTACCAAAAGGTTCGCACCCCTAGTTGTTTCATTTGCTTGCATGTGATTTCATAACCCCGTTCCTACCCCTGAACAACACAGGGTGTCAGGGTACCTGAGTGTTTAGGGAATCAGGCTTTTAATCAGAAGGTTGCTGGTTCGATTCCCGGCCGTGCAAAATGACGTTGTGTCCTTGGGCAAGGCACTTCACCCTACTTGCCTCGGGGGAATGTCCCTGTACTTACTGTAAGTCACACTGGATAAGAGTGTCTGCTAAATGACTAAATGGAAATGTTCCTAGACAGGAGGTTAGAATCAGCAGGGGTTGAGCTACAACTGTTTATATCAAGGTTGGGGGGTCATTAGTCAGGTCAAGGTTCAGGTGAGGTTCTTGTAGAAGGAAGTGAGTTGCTGGTAGCTGTTCTTCCCCAGGGTGGAGAGGGCCTCACCCCACATCCCCACCACCTCTCCCAGCCCCCAGCCCCAGCCTCCCAGCCCCCAGCCCAGCCTCTGGGCCGTGTGGTTCAGCAGGGAGAGCAGGGAGGAGGCCAGAGCCCCCAGGTCCCCCCACACGGCCCCCAGCAGGACCAGCAGGACCAGCAGGACCAGGGGGGCCAGACGAGGCTGGAGACGCTCCCTGATCTCACACACCCGACCCTGGGAGGGACAGCTGGCCTCCGCCCCCGAGCCTAGCTCCGGGGCCTCGGGGGGGGTGCAGCAGGACACCTGGGGAACCGGCCCCCCCTCTAGATCTCCCACCGTCACAGTCGCCCAGTGCTGGGGCAGGAAGTCTGCAGCGCGGGGGGCGATGGAGAGGGGGGTGGCGGAGGGCAGGGGGGAGATGAGCAGGGCCTCGACCCTCTCCCTGAAGTTGTGCACCTTCTGCAGAAAGGACAGGGGCGACTCCTCCTGCTGCAGCCTGGAGCCCTGAGACACCAGGTCCAGATGCTCCTCCTGGACACACACACACACAGGGTTAACCACCCCTCTACCCCCTGAGACACCAGGTCCAGATGATCCTCCTGGACACACACACACAGTCAGGGACACACACACAGTCAGGGACACACATCCACTCAGAGGGACCGCTCCATAGCAACTACAGTAGGAAGTCGAGGGTTATAAGTATGTAGTTTACTAACATGGTGTTACTAACATGGTGTTACTGACACGGCGTTACTATCACGGCGTTACTATTACGGCGTTACCATCGCGGTGTTACTGACGCGGCGTTACTAACGCGGCGTTACTAACACGGCGTTACTAACGCGGTGTTACTAACATGGTGGTACTGACACAGCGTTACTGACACGGTGTTCCTAACACGGTGTTACTGACACGGTGTTACTAACATGGTGTTACTGACACAGCGTTACTGACACGGTGTTCCTAACACGGTGTTACTGACACGGTGTTACTGACACGGTGTTACTAACATGGTGTTACTGACACAGCGTTACTGACACGGTGTTACTAACATGGTGTTACTGACACAGCGTTACTGACATGGTGTTACTGACACGGTGTTACTAACATGGTGTTACTGACACGGCGTTACCGTGCTGAAGTAGGAGCACATGGTCTTTCAGAGGGGGGGGGGCATCATGCCCTACCACGGAGCTATACCCATCCAGGAACCAATCAGCTTGGCCCCTGGAGGCAGCGTGTACCTGCATCTCCTTCAGCCTGTGGATGAGGGGGTCGAAGGTCAAGGAGATCTCCAGGCTGGCGCTGTCCAGGGCTCCCAGGAAGGCCTCTCTCTTCTGGGCCAGGATGAGTTCCAGCCCCTGGAAGAACTGCTCCACCACCTGGCCATCCTGCCTCACCATGGCCTCACAGTCCTGCTTCTCCTTCTGCAGCTGGTCCCCCAGCTCACACACCTGGGGGGAGGGGTGGGGGTAGGAGGAGGACGGAGGTGGGGGTGGGAGGGGGGGTAGGTAGGTAGGTAGGAGAAGGAGAGGTGGGAGGGGGGGTAGTTAGGTAGGTAGGAAGAGGAGAGGTGGGGGTGGGAGGGATGTTTGGGTAAACAAGGCCGAGGCTTGACCAACCCACAAGCTGAGCGACAGGAAGAGGAGAAGTTGGAGAAAAATGTGAGGTGAGGTGTTACCTGTGCCCAGCGCTGGTCAGCCAGCCTGGCCAGCAGGCCGGCCGGGGCTTGTCTCTCCCGGATGAAGGCAGCCTGCAGGTCATCGATGGCATGGCCCTGGTGCTTCCCCACGGTCAGACACAGCCCACACACCAGCCTCCGGTCCTGCACACAGTACACGTTCAGGGGCTGGCCGGGGTGGTCCGCACAGCAGGGAGCCCTGGGCTGGTGGTGGTCCTTCTGGAACTAAGGGATGAGGAGAGGGGAGAGAGAGGGAGGAAGAATGAGAGAGAGGAACAGAAGAAACGAGAGAGAGGGGAACAAAGGGAACAAGAGAGAGAAGGCACAGGAGAGAGAATGTGATGCAGACACAGTGAGGAAGACCCGAGGCTCAACACTGATGAGGAACCACCAGGTCTCACCTTCTCTATGAAGGAACCAGGTCTCCCCTTCTCTATGAAGGAACCAGGTCTCACCTTCTCTATGATGGAACCAGGTCTCACCTTCTCTATGATGGAACCAGGTCTCCCCTTCTCTATGAAGGAACCAGGTCTCCCCTTCTCTATGAAGGAACCAGGTCTCACCTTCTCTATGATGGAACCAGGTCTCACCTTCTCTATGATGGAACCAGGTCTCCCCTTCTCTATGAAGGAACCAGGTCTCCCCTTCTCTATGAAGGAACCAGGTCTCACCTTCTCTATGAAGGAACCAGGTCTCCCCTTCTCTATGATGGAACCAGGTCTCACCTTCTCTATGAAGGAACCAGGTCTCACCTTCTCTATGATGGAACCAGGTCTCCCCTTCTCTATGAAGGAACCAGGTCTCACCTTCTCTATGATGGAACCAGGTCTCCCCTTCTCTATGAAGGAACCAGGTCTCACCTTCTCTATGAAGGAACCAGGTCTCACCTTCTCTATGAAGGAACCAGGTCTCACCTTCTCTATGATGGAACCAGGTCTCACCTTCTCTATGAAGGAACCAGGTCTCCCCTTCTCTATGAAGGAACCAGGTCTCACCTTCTCTATGATGGAACCAGGTCTCACCTTCTCTATGATGGAACCAGGTCTCACCTTCTCTATGATGGAACCAGGTCTCACCTTCTCTATGAAGGAACCAGGTCTCACCTTCTCTATGAAGGAACCAGGTCTCCCCTTCTCTATGAAGGAACCAGGTCTCACCTTCTCTATGATGGAACCAGGTCTCACCTTCTCTATGATGGAACCAGGTCTCACCTTCTCTATGATGGAACCAGGTCTCACCTTCTCTATGATGGAACCAGGTCTCACCTTCTCTATGATGGCGCGCAGAGACACGTTGGCGGGCAGGGCGTCCACGCCGCTGGGCGGAAGCTCCACCACGCTTCGGCAGTTGGGGCACTTGAGCGGCAGGCGCAGCGGGCGCCAGATGGAGATGTTGGAGGAGAGCTGGAGGACGTTGTCCAGGCAGGATCTGCAGAAGGTGTGTGAGCAGGGCAGGACGCGCGGGTCAGAAAACAGCCCGTAGCACACAGAGCAGGACAGGTCCTCCTCTAGACTGTCCATGGTTCCTCAGGGGGGAGGAGGGCCTCCGGATGGGTGTAGTCCTGTGGTGTCCAGGGGGAGGGCCAGGTGGAGGGGGTGCAGCTTCTGTAGAAGGGGGGAGAACAGGGGGAGGAGGGAAGGGAACAGGGGGAGGGGAGAAGGGAATAGGGGGAGGGGGACAGGTGGAGGTGAGGTAGTGGTGATTGTTGACACTCTCTCCTGGTTTAACACTAGTCAAGTCTGTAACTGACACAGAAACAACTGCTTTAAGACCTCAAAAACCAGAACACATACCTATCACTGACTAGAAAAAGACGTATTCTGAGATAGTTATGATTCATCAGTCGGGCCCATTATCCATCACCCGCGGGACAAAGTAATGACAATCATTTCCCAACCATCACTCAGACTATATTAGTTCGCACAGACGCGTTACATAATGACTAATTTGTGTTTTTCTCCTGGTGTTATTAGAGCGGTTCATAGGGGCAAGTTGCCCAATCATGTTTGGCTGCAGTTTGTGAATGGTAAAATGGTAGCCTGTGCCTTCTTTAAATATGTAATAAAGTAAGTAGCACTAAGTAGCCATAATAAGATGTGGCATTAATGTCCCTGAGTGGCCACTTAGGAAGCAGGGGTAAGAAAACTCAACTTCACCTACTGGCATTGCCAGGCACTGACGACCCACTCGAGTAACTAGAACCACCATAAGAACACGGTCTTGATATCAAACAAAGTCTTTTACTCGGAAAAACAATTACGAAATATAAAGCGCTTTTGTTTTATTACTTGACTCAGGACTAAGAGACATCATCCTCGACTGTATCGCTAACACGAACTTCTCTGTGGTTACAAGTACTTATTTACGTAGCCTACAAATGGCGTTAGCATCAAAAATAATTATTTCGATGTCATATTAACGGTAGTTGCTTGATAGCGCTTACCGTTCTAACGACACTGTCTGCTGCACGTCTTGAGACCCTCCAGCCTGCTGCTCGAGCCTCCTCGCTGTGTTTGCTGGGGCTCAGTGCGCATGCGACCCAGCAAGCTCACCCATCCAATAGAGCTTAGCTCGCGCAGTTCAAACCGTTCTAGAAACCGTCGCCTGAGGAGGGTTGCTGGTGATGTTTTCTGATAGGCATTTAACTCTATACAACTCGAGACAACTATCATTTAGGCAGACATCTTCCCTCAGTATGTCTGCGCCTCGTCTATTAATTGTATATAGCGGGACAAGACAATCCCTTACTTCTCTGCGTGAGAAACGGTGAGACAGCTCTATAAGTGACATAGCCTACAACGAGGCCTACAAACAGTTGGGACGACCACATTCATAGAAAAAAACACAACGGCCATTTGGGTTTCACTATTTATTTTTAGAAGACAACCTATCCCGTAGTCTATCTCCAACTGGTTCAGCAAACCACATGTTCTTCCTTGTCATATTTTTTTATTTGAAACCCCATCTTTGCTAACAAGGAATGCTGCCAAAAATACCCTATGTTCAACAGAAGGTTATGACCACAAAGTGTAATCCATTACTACAGTGTTTTGAAATTAATACAAAATAAAGATGGGCCTAAATGGTACAGACGGGTGAGGGATTGGAGATGACAGAAAGTACAGCAGAAATGTTCATAAGTTTAGAGGGAATTTTATACTCTGCTGTATCATCTTGCAACAGCATCATTATTGCAACTCCTTAAAAACTGATTTATTTTTTCTTCATCCAAATCGTCCCCAAATGTCTTATTTAGCAGATTACATTACTAAATATAAAATAAACGTTTATGGTTGGATGGTGCATATCATAGAAGGCGTGTGCAGGTCTGATTTGAGAGTCTAGTGCACTCCTTTAAAGATGAATTCAGGCCTTTACTCTGCAGTACATGTGCAAAATTGGTCAGATTCTTCTGCAATAAGGAGACTAAAGTCTGGGGGGACGATGACAGTTTACTAAAAAAAAATGACAGTGTACACATCCTAAGGGAACTAAAAAAAAAAATGAAATCAACTGTGCTAGAGTTTAGTACATGCAAGGTTATGAAATACAAAGTCACAAAATGGCCGTTGTTTTTATTTCCCCCTTGTGATGAGTCAGAGCTGGAAGCTATGGCAACCAAACTGCCAAGCACTGATTTCTGCTTAAATTGAAAGAAAAGAAGAACCCAGGAGATCATGCTGAAGACTACGATAGAGTCGTGGAGGCTTCACAGCATCAACTCTGTGTCCCGTAAGAAGCTAGCTATGGTGTGAGGTTACTTTACAAGCCTGGACACCTTTACAAGCAACAAAAGTAAAAGCTGAAAATTAAAATAAAAAAAGATTGACACTGGAGGCATAAAAGCAAGCCTAAAGCTGCATCAGAACAGGCACTGCTCCCTCCACACAGGCATGTCCAGTGTCACTTAATACTAACTTAATACACATTTGAATGAAACAAAAGAAATCCTTGCGATGTTTTTTTTTTTTGTCGTTGCCAAAGTTGCTCCTTTCTAGGGAGGCGAGGCCCCTCCCATTCTGGAGGTGGAGCCTGTTTTACTTCCTTGTTCCTCCATGCTTGTTCCAGATGATTGGAGGGTTTATTCTCTGCGTTTTCATCTCGTCTGACACTCTCCAGTCACGCACACAAACACGCACACACACCACTCGTCCGCTCTTGCACACGCGACGCTGGCCTCCTAGCCCCGCCCATCGCCACAGGGACAGGGGGCGGGGACACGCCCAATCGAGGATTTCTGATTGGAGGAGATGAACCTGGCTCCCCAGCATTGAGTCCAGACATTCATACACGATGGGTCCATTCACTCACACGTCTGACAGCGTGGCCGATTGGGGGGAGGGGAGCGCGGAGGGTGGAGCCCCCTCTGGCCGGAGGCTGAATTGCGATATGGTTCATCTTACGTCTAAGTTGTGTTTTCTTTTTCGTTGCCTCCAAATTTGTCTTGATTATTACGTCTGTCTCTGGGTGTACTCCCTGTGGACACGGTGGTTTTCAGGGTTAGGAGACGACAGCTCGGACAACACGCTGGTTAGGAGGCCACGCCTCTCAGCTCACTCGATGTAGATGTTTTGTTTGTTTAGCAACATGTAGCCACTCACTCACTCTCACCCACTCTCCGTCTCAAACTCCATTTGGGCTCTTTCCCCCCTGGAATGCCAAATGAAATCCGCACATATTCTCTCAGATAAAGATGCAGCCATGGATCCCACGAGCCAAGCACAATGGATCTAATTTCTCTCACACTCTCGCGCTCTCTCTTTTACTCTCTCTTTCTCTCTCTCTTAATTTTGTTTTATGTTAAACAGAGTGCTGCATCGCCAACAAAACTCCGGCTCGCCTCGCCAGTCCTCTAGAAGTGGAATCCCTCCGCCGGCAGGTTGGTGCTGGAGCTGAAACCATAGCTTCCTCCCTGGAGCGGCTCTGGAGCCAGACTGGAGTCCTCATCCACCTGCAGGGCCGGGGGGACGGGACGGGTCAGGGGGGACGGTTCAGGGGGGACGGGGCGTGTCAGGGGGGACGGTTCAGGGGGGACGGGGCGGGTCAGGGGGGACGGTTCAGGGGGGACGGGGCGGGTCAGGGGGGACGGTTCAGGGGGGACGGGGCGTGTCAGGGGGGACGGTTCAGGGGGGACGGGGCGTGTCAGGGGCAGGGGGGAAACAGATATTAGATGGATAAAGACATGGATAGATGATAGATAAGAGAGATGAGATGGATCGATACAGATGACAGATAGATGAGAGAGATAAGAGAGATGGATAGATACAGAGATGACTGATAGATGACAGAGGACAGCCACCATGGTGGACCAGGGAAGCCTTACATCATCAGAAGAGAAGAACTGATCTATAATCTCGTAGGCCAGTTTGTAGATGTCTTCGTTCTCATGGTTCTGCAGCTGCTCCACCTTCTCCAGACCTGAGACACCAGAGAGGACACACTTCAGGCTTTCATCCACACAACATTCATCCAGTCACTGCAGCCAGGACCTGTTAGAACCACGCTGGACTTAAGAGTGTCTAATCTTGGTCCAATGGCCGAGCCTGCAGCAGAGGCTTCTGGGTAATGTAGGCGACTAACCTCCACACTCCTCGATGAGGTTGGCGATGGTGTCTGCCTCTTCATCAGCCATCTTGAGGATGTTGCTGAGGCCGTCCAGCACCACCTGCACCACCTGGGCGTCCTTCACCGTGAGCAGGCTGCAGAACGGCGGGATCACCTGCTTCTCAATCAGGTGCGCCACCTAGGGGAGGGGAGGGCAACCAGGGTCAGAGGAGGGTGTGCACGGAGGATGTGAAGAAACAGGAAGTGGCTGAGTGAGGGTGTGGGGAGAACTGGGGAGGGAGAAGCTGGAGAGAGAGGAGCTGGAGAGGGAGGAGAGAAAGGAGGACGAGGACATACAGAGAGAGGAGGAGGACAGAGAGAGAGAGAGAAAGAGAGAGAGAAGGTCTCACCTGGTCCTTCCTCCCACTGATGGTCAGGTTGCTGATGGCCCAGGCTGCTTCCTTCTGGGTGCCAAAGTCTCCCTGAAGACAACAGAACTCATGAATATACACACACACACACACACAACAGAACTTGTGAATACACACACACACCCACACAACAGGACTCAAACACACAGCTACATTACCAACACACACACAGTTTCATAGCTGGAACGGCACAATGAACAGTGTGGGGGGGGGCACCTTGTCCAGCAGGTGGATGATCATGGGGACCAGCTGGGCGTCTATCACAGCCTGCACCTGCTGCTGGTTGCCAGCGGTGATGTTGGACAGGAACCACACTGCCTCCTGATGGAGGGCAGGAGAACAGCAGCTATCACAACGCACTCTCCACAGAGCAGTGAGGCCTCCCACTGTGTGTGTGTGTGTGGCTGAGCTGGATCAGACTCCAGGGGCCTCTAGAGGGGCCCCTGGCCGAGGCAGGTGCTGGGGGCGGGGCAGGGCGGTCCTGAGGCTCTCCTCATTGGCTGTGTCACGATGGCCTCTGTTTGAGTGACAGGCCTCAGATGCACTCCGATATCAGCAGAGACACGAGGGTGTCTACAGCACCCTCGCTTCCGCCCCGAGGTACTACACACGCACGCACACGCACACGCACACCCACCCCTCTATACTAGACACACCCACCCCTCTATACTAGACACACCCACCCCTCTATACTAGACACATATGAACCATCTTCTTCTTGCGGTCGTCTGGGTCTGGATTCTTGTTGATGAAAACCTTCTGGAAGCTATGATCCCCTCAGTCATTCTCTCTTCCACACAACTCTCTCTCTCTGACACCTGCCTCTGATCTCATCACCTCCAGCGTAGCCAGCCACACAGAGGTGTGTGTGTGTGTGTGTGTGTGCGGTACCTTGTTGATCTTCTCCTTGGGGTGTGTGAGGAGAGAGGGGAAGTGGCTGAGAGCTTCACAGTTCAGCACCACCTGGGTCTGCTCGTCTGTACCAGTCACTATGTTCCCCACTGCACGCAACGCTGCAGTCTACACACACGAGAGACAGACAGAGGGAGTGATGAGTGACCAACTGTTCTGATGCTTCTATGTGAACGTCACAGCTGAAGAAACCGCTGGTCCATCCTCCTATCAGGAACCTTGACCCCAGCCTGACCTGTGACCCTACCTGAACTTTGACCTCCTGGTGGCTGAGCAGGGGCACCAGGTGAGGTGCAATGCTGGAGTCGATCACCATCTGGATCTGCTCGTTCCCTGCATCAGTCAGGTAGGACAGAGCCCAGACCGTGTCCACCAGGATCTACACACACACACACACTTAGGTGATCTACCTGCAGACTCCAGCCAACTACCAACACATTCATCATGTGACACACATTCATCATGTGACACACACAGCAAGCTTGTGCTGTACTCACGTTGACATCAGTGTGGTGGATCAACACACACAGAGCTGGCAGAATCTGAGAGAGAGTGGGGGGGGGGGGGGAGAGAGAGAGGAGAAAGATCAGGTGAGATGGAGAACAGTAAAACCCTCAGATCAGCAGGTCTGGTTCAGTAGATGTGAGACAAGCAGACAGCTGATCTCCTCCAGGGGACCAGTATGGAGACACACACCCCTCCCTCACACCCCTCCCTCACACCCCTCCCTCACCCCTCCCTCACAACCCTCCCTCACCCCTCCCTCACACCCCTCCCTCACACCCCTCCCTCACACCCCTCCCTCACACCCCTCCCTCACACCCCTCCCTCACCCCTCCCTCACACCCCTCCCTCACACCCCTCCCTCACACCCCTCCCTCACACCCCTCCCTCACACCCCTCCCTCACACCCCTCCCTCACACCCCTCCCTCACACCCCTCCCTCACCTCCTGGATGGTCTCCATGGGGGGCGGGGGGTCCTTGTGGCGGCAGAGGTTGACCATGACCCAGGTGACGTTGCGGAGGAAGGTGATGGGGATGGAGGGGCTGATGAAGGACAGCAGGGGCTTGACCACACCCAGGGAGATCACGTAGTCCCTGCACTGAGGCCCGTCACCTGCACACACACTCACATTATCTCCAGGGACACTGAGAAACACAAGTACATGACACACACACACGGGTAGATAGCAGGTGGAAATAACTAACCGATGATGTTCCCCAGGGCCCAGACAGCCTGTTCACACACGTTCTGGTGAGGAGAGTGCAGCAGCCGTAGGAACAGAGGCACCGCATCTGCACCAGGACACACACACGCACAGTCAGCTCTCCAGAGCTCAGTATAGTTGTAGCTGTCTCAGACAGCATTGCCAGACTTCTGGACTAACCTGCCAGCATCATCGGGGGGCGTTAGGGTTAGAAGGGGGGTAAAGAGGGGTACGTACTTGACTGCACCACGGCCTGTGTCTGCTCTGAGGTTCCAGAGGCGATATTGGTGAGAGCCCAGGCTGCCTCAAACTGGAGAGACGGGCTAGGGGGGGAAAGAGAGACAGACAGAGAGAGACAGGCAGACAGAGACAGGCAGACAGAGAGAGACAGAGAGAGACAGAGAGAGACAGGCAGACAGAGACAGGCAGACAGAGAGAGACAGAGAGAGACAGGCAGACAGAGACAGGCAGACAGAGCGAGAGAGAGAGCGACAGAGAGAGACAGAGAGAGACAGGCAGACAGAGACAGGCAGACAGAGAGAGACAGAGAGAGACAGAGAGAGACAGGCAGACAGAGACAGGCAGACAGAGAGAGACAGAGAGAGACAGGCAGACAGAGACAGGCAGACAGAGCGAGAGAGAGAGCGACAGAGAGAGACAGAGAGAGACAGAGAGAGACAGGCAGACAGAGACAGGCAGACAGAGAGAGACAGAGAGAGACAGGCAGACAGAGACAGGCAGACAGAGAGAGACAGAGAGAGACAGGCAGACAGAGACAGGCAGACAGAGACAGGCAGACAGAGCGAGACAGGCAGACAGAGACAGGCAGACAGAGAGAGACAGAGAGAGACAGAGAGAGACAGGCAGACAGAGACAGGCAGACAGAGAGAGACAGAGAGAGACAGAGAGAGACAGGCAGACAGAGACAGGCAGACAGAGACAGGCAGACAGAGACAGGCAGACAGAGCGAGAGAGAGAGCGAGAGGGGAGAAGAGAAGAGGAAGGAAGAAGGCACAAAGTGAGCAGAGAGGGATGACTCATGTCTCATCTTAGAAACATTCGTCACATCTGCTCTGCCAACCCACTGCAACATCATTAAAAAAATCACATGATTTCTTTCTGGCCCCTCTGTGTCCAGGTTCCCCCAGTACCGCCTCCCGGCCCCCCCAGAACAACCTCCCGGCCCCCCCAGTACCGCCTCCCGGCCCCCCCAGAACCGCCTCCCGGCCCCCCCAGAACCGCCTCCCGGCCCCCCCAGTACCGCCTCCCGGCCCCCCCAGAACAACCTCCCGGCCCCCCCAGAACAACCTCCCGGCCCCCCCAGTACCGCCTCCCGGCCCCCCCAGAACAGCCTCCCGGCCCCCCCAGAACAACCTCCCGGCCCCCCCAGAACAGCCTCCCGGCCCCCCCAGAACAACCTCCCGGCCCCCCCAGAACCGCCTCCCGGCCCCCCCAGTACAGCCTCCCGGCCCCCCCAGTACCGCCTCCCGGCCCCCCCAGAACAGCCTCCCGGCCCCCCCAGAACAGCCTCCCGGCCCCCCCAGTACCGCCTCCCGGCCCCCCCAGAACAGCCTCCCGGCCCCTCCCCCCCGCACAGCCTCCCGCACAGCCTCCCGGCCCCTCCCCCCCGCACAGCCTCCAGGCCCCTCCCCCCCGCACAGCCTCCTGGCCCCTCCCCCCCGCACAGCCTCCAGGCCCCTCCCCCCCGCACAGCCTCCAGGCCCCTCCCCCCCGCACAGCCTCCAGGCCCCAGGGCTTACTTGTCGTCTCTGTCAAGACAGTGCACCAGGATGGGCAGGATGCCAGACTTGATGAGGTCGTCTATGGGAGGGTTACGGTCACTGGACAACAGCTTCCTGAACGCACAAGGCAGAAACAAGGTGCCATCACATCAGCGTATCCGCAGAGGAAGGTGGAACATACATTTAGGGGTTAAACAGAGTCATACAGTCATGGGGGGGAGGGAGGAGGAGATGGAGGGGAGCTCCTACCTGGCAGCCTGTACAGCACTCAGCTGGACTCCCTGGTTATCACTGGTCGCATTCTGCACCAATCACAGAGACTCATCAGTTACTCAGAATGAATCTAATCCAGACCACACTGACTCCACGTCTGTCTAATCCAGACTACACTGACTCCACGTCTGTCTAATCCAGACTACACTGACTCCACGTTTGTCTAATCCAGACTACACTGACTCCACATCTGTCTAATCCAGACTACACTGACTCCACGTCTGTCTAATCCAGACTACACTGACTCCACGTCTGTCTAATCCAGACTACACTGACTCCACATCTGTCTAATCCAGACTACACTGACTCCACGTCTGTCTAATCCAGACTACACTGACTCCACGTCTGTCTATACCAGATTATACTTGACCATGCTTCCTGCGTTCCTTGCGTAAATTATAAAATACAATAATTCAATTTTAAATACATCACACAATATAACCGTAGTGCATTAATATCACCATACCTTGCCTATATAGACCTACCAACACAAGTGTCAACTCTGTAAAGTATGTAGACATGATTCATGCTGTACTTACTTGAACTATTGCTTCAAGAGAGGTATTTTGCTGTAAGAGAAGCAGAACAGTATTAAGACGACACATTTGAGCGCTCACAGATCGGCTGGGCTTGCTGCATGCTCTGCTGGTCAGAGCGGGAGATGTGATCCTACCGATCTGAAGTCGCTGTCGGCGTCAGAGTCCTCACAGAGGTCCTCGTTGGGGACATTCCTCCTCTTCAGTAGATGCTCGTCTCTTTTGTTCTGCAGGAACAACAGGAGGTTACACACTTAAATATACCCAGTGGTAGAACATGGGGATGGGTATAGCTCAGTGGTAGAGCATGGGGATGGGTATAGCTCAGTGGTAGAACATGGGGATGGGTATAGCTCAGTGGTAGAACATGGGGATGGGTATAGCTCAGTGGTAGAACATGGGTATGGGTATAGCTCAGTGGTAGAACATGGGGATGGGTATAGCTCAGTGGTAGAACATGGGGATGGGTATAGCTCAGTGGTAGAACATGGGGATGGGTATAGCTCAGTGGTAGAGCATGGGGATGGGTATAGCTCAGTGGTAGAGCATGGGGATGGGTATAGCTCAGTGGTAGAACATGGGTATGGGTATAGCTCAGTGGTAGAGCATGGGTATAGCTCAGTGGTAGAGGTAGGATGGGTATAGCTCAGTGGTAGAACATGGGTATAGCTCAGTGGTAGAACATGGGTATAGCTCAGTGGTAGAACATGGGTATAGCTCAGTGGTAGAACATGGGTATAGCTCAGTGGTAGAACATGGGTATAGCTCAGTGGTAGAACATGGGTATAGCTCAGTGGTAGAACATGGATATAGCTCAGTGGTAGAACATGGATATAGCTCAGTGGTAGAACATGGATATAGCTCAGTGGTAGAACATGGGTATAGCTCAGTGGTAGAACATGGGTATAGCTCAGTGGTAGAACATGGGTATAGCTCAGTGGTAGAACATGGGTATAGCTCAGTGGTAGAGGTAGGATGGGTATAGCTCAGTGATAGAACATGGGTATAGCTCAGTGGTAGAACATGGGTATAGCTCAGTGGTAGAACATGGGTATAGCTCAGTGGTAGAGGTAGGATGGGTATTTTGTCAATTAAACTGCAGATCAAGAGGTTGCAGGTTCAAATCGCCCTCTGCACAGTATGTCACTTTGGATAAAAATGTCTGCTAAATGAATATATTATTACAATATGTGTGTTCATGGTGATGTGCCTTATGGCCAAGGCCATGGATCCAGTTAAATAAATAGTGATGTTGGGTTCCAGTGAACTAAACATAGTAAAACCCTACACCAGCAGGCAAGATAACACTATAATAATAATTTATGTGCTTAAAGTATTTAGGGTTAGCTAAAGGGACTAGAATCTATAAGGAAACAGGATAACGGGTGACGGTGCGTCCTTACCTTGCGAAGCTCGACCACAACTTCAGTTCTCTGCCTTCTCATAGTCTGAAATTCGAAGCAAAACCCGGTCTTGATATACATGTATAACTCAAGCGTGTAGGACAGGACATACAGTACAGCGAAGATTCCAGTTGAACGACGCTCGTTTCTACCGCAAACAAGGCCCCTGGCGTTGATTACACAAGAGAAATGCACCCCATTACATGAGAACGTCAAGATACTGATAAAATCTGAATCCGGGGTAACATTTCCCCTCGCACAGAAACACGGCGACTACTATGGTGACAGGTCGCCAAAGCAATCCAGTCTCCCCATCTGTGTATTTCATCTGGGTTAGATCTATTCTTTGGACCTCAAGCAGCTGAAAAGCTGTGGCGATTGGCAAGCCTAACTATTTCAACAGCTACGTTTGAGCTGGAAGTTCATAGGGAGGGCCCTGCATTCCGCCATTGTTTTGGTGAGATGGCTGCTTTCCGCTACAATCACGCCACAAATGTGCAATATATCCATCCCTGTAGGGCTGATTCAAAGCAGAGAACGGCAGCTTCGTTAAACATTAGCAATATAGCTAACATTTAGCTTTCTAGCCAGATAGTGGGTTTCATGTTATAGATTGAAGTCTGGCTCACAGATACTGAGATAGTTTGTTACAGTAGCTAGCTGGCGACTAGCATCAGGCTAGCACGAGCTGTTTTACCAAGTTGCCAGTTCAGTTACACCATAAACTGTTGTGTTAACTTATATCCATTATTTATGTTAGATGTATATTAAAATAACACACAGTGTTGCGCAACAACGAGCTGGGCCGTCGTCATGCACGGAAATCGGTATGAATTTGATGCGTGTAGACTAATATAGCGCAGTATAGCTAGTTAGCATACCAAGCTACCGTTAATCTGGTTAGCTGGACGGGGGATGGGTGGCTAGCTAGCTGAAGCGGCACTTGTCTTCGTTTAAGTATTTTATCTTTTGCAAATTCAGAGAAGTATTAGCTTGCCTATCATGTCACATAGATACATGTAGAGCTGTTGGCTTCCAGTCTGGTCTAAGATAACCTGGTATCCATTTAAGCATGTCAGACTGGTCGGCCCGGGGTATGAACTGGAGAGCGACACTAGTAGTCTAGAGAGGCGTTGCTAAGCAAGGTTAGCGGCCAGCTATCACTAGCTAGCCATCTAGTAAGCTAACTAGTTGGCAAGCAATCTTTTAGCGTTGATCTGAGTACCAAAACTCAAGGAGGTACATAAGAAGCCTCTAGATGTTAAATTAAGATTGGATAAGGCCCAAGGAAGGGTGCAAAGTTACAGATCGTGGAAATTATAAACGACGTCACAGCGGAACCCGAAGGCGAAGCAGTAAAACAGAGAAGCACCTCGACGAGAAGCAAAATACTTTACCTCCAAATCGCGGCCTTTATTCTTGAAATTTTTCAACCGTTGGTTGTCCAGTTTCTCGTTGTCAGCCAT
This sequence comes from Osmerus eperlanus, assembly GCF_963692335.1. Classification (NCBI taxonomy): domain Eukaryota; kingdom Metazoa; phylum Chordata; class Actinopteri; order Osmeriformes; family Osmeridae; genus Osmerus; species Osmerus eperlanus. The sequence goes on from NC_085028.1 coordinate 18,009,929, forward strand.
GTCAGCAATTTTGGCGACCTTCAAAATATTATTTTAAAATGAATTGGCTGGCTAGCTATCTTTCCCTAGTTCTCTTTTCTCAGCCTTTCTGTTAGCTACCGGACTATTTTTTGCTGGTCTGACCGCGGTGCACACTGGGAATGCCGGTGGTGGAGGCGCAGCCTCGCTCTGGTGCGGAAGGGTGGGGAACCCCCTCCGTTCATCACGGAACGAGGAACACGCTGCTCCGTTAACAATCACAAGGGCGCGCTGGAGGCCAGAATAAAGTTGGCAATGCTCATGCCAACTAAATAAGGGTTATAAGTCCCTGATTTACGTTCCCTGCCATAACATTTAAGTTAGCTAAATATTTGCTTGAAAAGTTGAAAGGAAAATACAATTCTTTATTTATTTTAAAAATAGATAAAGCATATATGTATCAACGAGAACAGAGTTGTTATAGTGCATTTTTTCACAAGTAGGCCTACATAACAAACATAATTATTCAAAGTTGATCTCAAGACAGGAACCATGTTGAAAAAAACATGGCACCTAACACGTTTTAAGAATCACAAATCCATCCAGTCTTGGTCCAGTTTTCTAAATTGACAAAAACAACCTTAAGCCCAGCTAAGGTCTAGTGTTGGTGCAACATGATGAGTCCACTTCCGCCCTCACTCACTGAGCCTGAGGGCCATTACAGGACCCAGGACCATCTTAGCCCTCACTCACTGAGCCTGAGGGCCATTACAGGACCCAGGACCATCTTAGCCCTCACTCACTGAGCCTGAGGGCCATTACAGGACACAGGACCATCTTAGCCCTCACTCATTGATCCTGAGGGCGGCGGTAGGTCATCCCAGTTCCAGTGACGGCCTTTTGTGACGGATCTTTTCCCCCTGCTCTCTGATCCCAGACAGAGCTGTGAGCATCCCTACTGACAAATGATTCACTCACAACGTTCTGGCAGCATTGCCAGTAACCTTTCATAGCGAATGTTGTCCAACCAGTCGCATGAACAACGTTTCCACAACGTCCTGCTTCACCTCCAGCATCTCCACCGTCGGCATGATATCCACACACTCTTCAAACTTGAGCTTGTAGAGCAGGGTGGACTTCCGTCCAGACCCAGCATCAGAACCTGAGTGTCACGTGGCCTGCAGGACGCCTGCACACACACACTGCACACCCATACTGCACACACACACTCAGGGATGACTGGAGAGAGATACTCAGGGATGTCTCTCTGGAGAGATATTCAGGGTTGTCTAGAGAGAGACACTCAGGGCTGTCTTGAGAGATATTGAGGGCTGTCTGGAGAGAGATATTCACGGCTGTCTGTCTGGAGAGAGATATTCAGGGCTGTCTGTCTGGAGAGAGATATTGAGGGATATCTGTCTGGAGAGAGATATTCAGGGATGTCTGTCTGGAGAGAGATATTCAGGGCTGTCTGTCTGGAGAGAGATATTCAGGGCTGTCTGTCTGGAGAGAGATATTCAGGGCTGTCTGAAGCGTGTCTCCTCAGGGTCCTTATGTACACAGAAGAATCCCCAGGCTCCTCCCACCCTGGTGTGTTTTCTGGTCTGCTGCCGGTGAAGCTGTTTATACCTCCGGTGACCAGAGGAGGGGGGCGGGGTCGGGTTACCATGGTGCCACAGAGGGTCTGGACACCTGCCTCGGACCATCACTCAGCAGGAAGTCCTTATATGGAGCTGGAAGGGTGTTTTCTCTTGTCTCCTAGCAACAAACTGTTTTCCCCCTGGGGTTAACGGTTACCAGACATGACCGGTGGAACGTGACACCCTGCCGGTACGCATCACCACACACCCTGCCCTGCCAAGACCCAGGAGGTTTCCAGAAGCTGCTGTTGAAGCTGACTCATCACCAGCGTGTTCATGCTGATCAAGTCTTTCCTTACGTGACCGTATCAAAATCTTACATTATAACATCCATGTTTTCTTCCTGTGTTACAGTCTTGCATGTGTGCCTGTCCTACCCAGTGTGTTGCTCATGTCCTGGTCTGTCCTACCCAGTGTGTTGCTCATGTCCTGGTCTGTCCTACCCAGTGTGTTGCTCATGTCCTGGTCTGTCCTACCCAGTGTGTTGCTCATGTCCTGGTCTGTCCTACCCAGTGTGTTGCTCATGTCCTGGTCTGTCCTACCCAGTGTGTTGCTCATGTCCTGGTCTGTCCTACCCAGTGTGTTGCTCATGTCCTGGTCTGTCCTACCCAGTGTGTTGCTCATGTCCTGAGCTCACCCCTGAGGGGATACATGATTTATTAAGGTAATATAAGGAGACTGGATCTACTGATAAGAATGAATTTTAAATCCTTCCCTCTCTCTCTCCCTCCCTGATGCATTCTTCCGGTCGCTTGGTTTAACCCCTTGCATTCATTATTATAACTTTATTATATTTATTAATCAAGTGATAACAACCATGTTATGATCAGTTGTCATTTAATGTTATCTTTTTGATTTACATATTAAAGTTTACAGATTTAATCTTTCTTGTTTTGTTTTTTTTATACTTTCAGCAAATTCACACAAAAAAAAGTACAAATTCCACAGGGACATTTAGGAACACAGACATGGTACAGACATTATTCTGAAAGAATGTACAACTGAAAAAAGCACATAAAAACAAGTAAATCTGCGTTTCTGTTAGCAGACGAAAGACGGGAGATCTCACAGGAAACAGGAAATAGTATTTACATTCATTTTACAAATCCTTGTCTGTCTCTCTGTCTCTCTGTCTTTCTTTCTGAGAAACCCAGTAATATCTTATTTGTTAAGAGAACAGTTCACTTTGCAGTGCCTGCCTAAAACTTGACCCCAAAACATTCATGACAACTCAGCGTGTTAGAATGTTCTCAAGGTGCTATTCTACAGATGATGTATTCATACAGGTGCACTACAGTAGGAACTAAAACGTTCATTTTGGCAACAAATTCATGAGGAAATAAAAAGTTTACAAAAATAAGGCAACAAGTATGTCCAAAACTAAAAACCGGACTGGAACTGTTTAGGAGGGAAATGAGGATGAGAACTGCAGCAGTGTTTCAGTTCTTCATCTCTGATCTGAACCGAACCAAATCCAACTGTACTGAACCCAACTGAAACTGATCCTAACTGAATCAAATCCAACTGAACTGAGCCCAACTGAACTGATCCTAACAATCAAATCCAACTGAACTGAGCCCAACTGAACTGATCCTAACTGAATCAAATCCAACTGTACTGAACCCCAACTGAACTGATCCTAACTGAATCAAATCCAACTGAACTGATCCTAACTGAATCAAATCCAACTGAACTGAGCCCAACTGAATCGAATCAAACTGTACTGAACACAACTGAAGTGATCCTTACTGAATCTGATCCAACTGAACTGAAACCGAATCCATCTGTGAAAGGCCAGTGTGCTGCAAGTGGTCGAATCAGAGGTGAAAGTTCAGATGGCACAGCATCACCTCTCCTGAGAAAATAATTCTGAACACAGACATGATATCTTTAACAACATGCTGCAGAGACTTGATGCCCTGTGGCATGAGATCATCTTTAGTGTTTAACATGTAATGACTTTGCCAGAGACTAGTATGCATGCTCATATTGATGTTAATATTGAATATTCTGCTTGTATTAACTATGAGGAACTGGTCAGATTCTGCTTTTCAATGCAGTCTTCTGGCAAAACTGACATACGCACCACACACACACACACACACCACACATTTCCACCCAAGCCAAACAGGACCTCAGATGTTTGAGAGTCCATCAGCACTAAGCTACGCTTACGCTAGGCTAGGTCAGATTCTCCATTTCCTTTTTATCTC
>NC_085028.1:18013939-18048939 GCF_963692335.1 Osmerus eperlanus
TGACCCAGTCTGTGCTCTGAGACAGGTGTGAAACGTTGACCCAGTCTGTGCTCTGAGACAGGTGTGAGACACTGACCCAGTCTGTGCTCTGAGACAGGTGTGAACACTGACCCAGTCTGTGCTCTGAGACGGGTGTGAAACACTGACCCAGTCTGTGCTCTGAGACAGGTGTGAGACACTGACCCAGTCTGTGCTCTGAGACAGGTGTGAACACTGACCCAGTCTGTGCTCTGAGACAGGTGTGAGACACTGACCCAGTCTGTGCTCTGAGACAGGTGTGAGACACAGACCCAGTCTGTGCTCTGAGACAGGTGTGAAACACTGACCCAGTCTGTGCTCTGAGACAGGTGTGAAACGCCAAACGTGTGTGTGTGAGAGGCTTTAGTCCTCTTGTAATCCTGTCTACAGCTGCCTTCTCTGTGTCTTGCCGTCCAGCTAATTATTTTTATCTGGTTCCCATGGTGATAGAGATAATGGGCAGAGGTGCCCTTTGAGTGCCCCTTCCCCAATTAGCCTAGCCTAGCTGCGCACGCCAATTAGCCTGACATCCCAGCTCACACGCACCCCTTGCTAATTATCTTAGCTTCGCCCCGCACACATCCATGGCATCTCAGCTCTGGCTCCCATTCTCAATTAGCTTAGCATACCTTCATGGTTTGTACTTTTTATATGTAAGATCCGTATATGTTTATCATATGCACCTGATGAAGAAAATCAAAGTACTAAGTCCTTGGGTTAATTTCTCTGAGTTTGAGACAGCACAGAAACTTCCACAGAGTTTGATGCAAAGTGTTTAATCAGAATCCAATACAACAGGGTGATTCCTTTCAAACGCGAGCCAGATTCTGCAGAATCAGACTGAGAAATCTTCTCCGGACATACTCTTTTATATCAAAACCTTATCAGTTCTGTAAATTTGCTATTGGTACAATACTGTTTATCACAAATGCATAATTCATTTTACACTCTATTGGTCTCTCTCTCTAAAGGCTTCAGATTACAGGTGCATAGAGAAATCATCTATTTTTGTAGACCCGCTCTGACCTTGACGGCCAGTCACACTGGGCTCCGGGCCGTGGGTTGTAAAATAGCCTAATTACTGCTGGGTTTTGTAGTTTTTCTATGGTAGAAGCCTGATCACATAGCCTTCTAACACACCCAGACCCAATCTTCCAGATTAACACTTTTGGTCTTAATTGTCTTTCTATATTTTAGGGGAAATACTAAACAGTCAATGGCTTTGCATCAGGCTTTTTCAGTAGTGTAACATATAAAGGTATAAAAGTGATTAAAAGGCATATTTCAATCATATAATCCATACTCATTCTTCATCTTTTGGAATAATTGAGTGTTTGAGTGTGTGTGAAAGTATGTGGGTGAGAGAGAGAGTGTGTGTGAGAGTATGTGGGTGAGAGAGAGAGAGTGTGTGTTTGAAAATGTGTGTGTGACCCACCCTAGCCTAGCCTAGCTCACCCTAGTCTAGCCTAGCTCACCCTAGCCTAGCCTAGCCTGAGTTTCGAAAGGTTTAATTAAAAAACTATTTTCAAAAAAAACTTTCTAACGGTAAAAAAATAGTTTTAGAAATGTTGAAAACACCTTACACTCACAACAAGACACAAAAACGTTTTTAGTTTTTGATCAACCTTTTTTCAAAATTATTTTTTAAACTTTTCAAAGCTTCTGATGATTCAAAAGGAGACGTTCGAAATTGTCGGTGTCAAAAAGTATTTCCTGGCGAATGTGCTGCGTGTCTATAGTGTCTTTTTGTATTCATGTATTAATATGATTTGAGGTCCAACAGGTAGCAGTAGATGAGCTACTTTTTACTGAGGAATATGTCAGAGCCCACGCTGCTTTACTTGACGCGCTGCTTTACTTGACGCGCTGCTTTACTTGAAGTGAAAAAGAGTAGTCAGTACTTCAACTTTTACCAAAGTCTTTTTAAACATGAGTATAGGGTCACTCGTTTAGGGTCACTCGGGCTTACTGTAATTGTGTTGTTTGTATGTTGTTCTTATTTATAGTTGTTTTGCCCTATTTGATGATTTTGTACAGCACTTTGGTCGGCATTGGCTGTTTTTAAATGTGCTCTATAAATAAAAATGACTTGACTTGAGTATCTGTACTTCTACTTGAGTGAAGGTTGATGTACTTTTGCCATCTCTGGTCAGAGTCTGTGTGAGAGGAGGAGGGGATCTCTGGTCAGTTCATATGATCGAGATAATGGGGCTGTTCTCTCATTTACCCCATTCACTTATTCTCCCTCTCCTCCCCACTCTCTTCCTCTCCTCCCCACTCTCTCCCTCTCCTCCCCACTCTCTCCCTCTCCTCCCCACTCTCTCCCTCTCCTCCCCACTCTCTCCCTCTCCTCCCCACTCTCTTCCTCTCCTCCCCACTCTCTTCCTCTCCTCCCCACTCTCTCCCTCTCCTCCCCACTCTCTTCCTCTCCTCCTCACTCTCTTCCTCTCCTCCCCACTCTCTTCCTCTCCTCCCCACTCTCTCCCTCTCCTCCCCACTCTCTCCCTCTCCTCCCCACTCTCTCCCTCTCCTCCCCACTCTCTTCCTCTCCTCTCCACTCTCTTCCTCTCCTCCCCACTCTCTCCCTCTCCTCCCCACTCTCTCCCTCTCCTCCCCACTCTCTCCCTCTCCTCCCCACTCTCTTCCTCTCCTCCCCACTCTCTTCCTCTCCTCCCCACTCTCTCCCTCTCCTCCCCACTCTCTCCCTCTCCTCCCCACTCTCTTCCTCTCCTCCCCACTCTCTTCCTTTCCTCCCCACTCTCTTCCTCTCCTCCCCACTCTCTCCCTCTCCTCCCCACTCTCTTCCTCTCCTCCCCACTCTCTTCCTCTCCTCCCCACTCTCTTCCTCTCCTCCCCACTCTCTCCCTCTCCTCCCCCCCTCTTCCTCCCCCGTCTCTCTCCATTATTCCTATAATCAGCAGAGAGAGACTTTACTGGGAGAGTTACTGAGGTGATGGTGATGTGAGTCTTCTGTCTGCTAAACATGAATATTTCAGCTCTCCTCTCAACAAACCGCCCCTGCATCTGGCTTCAGGAAACACTCTCTTCTTCTGTTTCTTTCTCTCACCTCCTCCCCTCCCCCCCCACTCCCCACTCCCCCCCCCCCAGGTCACTGTGATACAGGTCTGTGTGATACAGGTCTGTGTGAGAACAGTATTTAGGCAGCTGAGTAAGCAGGCAGAGGAGGAACAGCACAGCTATTTAAACAAAGTTACATTTAGTCATTTAGCAGACGCTCTTATCCAGAGCGACTTACAGTAAGTACACAGACATTCCCCCCGAGGCAAGTAGGGTGAAGTGCCTTGCCCAAGGACACAACGTCATTTGGCACGGACGGGAATCGAACTGGAAACCTTCAGATTACTAGCCCGATTCCCTAACCACTCAGCCACCTGGCTCCCTAGTTCCCATCCTCAAACCCTAACACACTCACACACACACACACACACACACAATCTCAATCACACACGGTCACTCAAAATAGCTCTAAGAAAACAGACCATGTGTCTGGGAGAGGGGGGAGGAGGAAGTAAGGGTGGTGAGGAGGGGAGGGGAAAGAGGCAGGGTAACCAATGATTAAGTGTTTAAACTCACTCCTTTGTGTAAATATCACATACCCAGTGATACCACACCTCTGAATGATTGAGGGCCTCATAATGAATCTGGAACGAGGGAGGGAGAGGGAGGGAGGGAGAGGGCTGTAAGGAGCGATGTTGTGGGGTGGTGTAGGAGGAGGAGAGGAGGAAGTGTAGGAGGAGGTGGTGTAGGAGGAGGTGGTGTAGGAGGAGCTACCTGCTTCGTTGTAGGAGGCAGAGAGCTTGTCCAGCATGTCTCTGTCCAACGCAAGGATCTGCTTCTCCAGGATAGAGGGATAGGACTGTCCACTGCCGTCCTTCTCCCTCTCTTCCTTCTCCTTCTCCCTCTCTTCCTTCTCCTTCTCCTTCTCCTTCTCCTTCTCCCTCTCCTTCTCCTTCTCCCTCTCGTAGGCCAGCAGGTGCTGGCGCAGGGCGGCGGGGAGGTGGGCCTTGGCATAGTCTGCTGCTGCCTGGAGGAGGAGAGGAGACAGGAGAAAGAGAGAGAGCGAGAGAGAGGGGGAGAGGAGGAGGAGACAAGAGCAGGAAGGGGTAGAGAGAGGGGGAGAGGAGGAAGGGGGAGAGAGAGGAGGAGGGGACAAGAGGAGGAAGGGGGAGAGAGATAGAGGATCAGAGAACAGTGGAGATCGCCCCCCCCCCCCCTCATGCTGAGTAAGAGCAACTCTTTTTCTCCTTTCTCCTGAGCTCTCTGCTTCTACCCGGCCCCCCTCACCTCCGTGTTTGCATATGTGTGTGCACGTGTATGTGTGTGTGTGCACATGTGTGTATGTATGTGTGTGTTGTGAAGGTGTGAGTGTGTTTGTGCATCAACAGGCCTTGAGGCAATATTTCATCAAAGACATAAAGTATTCAGAGCAACACACACACCCACACACACCCACACACACTCCGAGTGATTTGAAGCCCTCAGGTCTCCAGCAGAGGAGATGTGTGCTGTGTTTACTTTCACAGCTTTTACTGCTACCTGTACCACACACACACACACACACACACACACACACACACACACCACTCTCCTGACGATACAGACATCCTCAGATGGGCTCAAATCAAATATGACCTCAGAACTTATATAACGAGAAGAATCACGTCTCTACCACAACCAGGAGGGTTAGGGTTACAGACACAGAGATACCAGCTGATACAGACACAGAGATACCAGCTGATACAGGCACTGAGATACCAGCTGATACAGGCACAGAGATACCAGCTGATACAGGCACTGAGATACCAGCTGACACAGGCACAGAGATACCAGCTGATACAGACACAGAGATACCAGCTGACACAGGCACAGAGATACCAGCTGATACAGACAGCAGCAGTATTGTAGCTCTCCTCTCAGAATGACACTGCACCCTTGGGAGCTAGCATGGAGCGCTAACTGTATTAGCTCACCTCAGAGCCATGTGAAAAGGCCCTGCCAAAAAGTCTTCAGTGTGTGTGTCTGTACAGTTTGCGTGAGAGAGAGAGAGAGAGAGAGAGAGAGAGACTGTGTGATCATCTGGGGAAGGTTCGGTTATGCCAGATTTATCAGGCTGGTCTCAGGTCAGTGTGTGGGGTGTGTGTGCTTGTCGGGCCTCAGCACTGAGGTGTTACATCTGTCACGTGTGTAACCATGGTTGCGCTCCGTCACTGCATTGCTTCTAAGCCTTGATAGGATGAGCATCTATCCAGCTGCTGCGCAGTCCCTCTAGGCCAATCACACGCTGGCTGGTGTCACAGCCCGCCCCCTGGGGAGCAGCGACACAGGTGGTTGGCTCAGACAGATGCCAGTATAGAGGCTCTAACAGTGCAGGTGACCAGGTTTCCTCCAGGAAACCTCCCAGGCCTCGCCTGCCTCGCCTGCCTGCCTGCCTCGCCTGCCTGCCTGCCCTGCCTGCCTGCCCTGCCTGCCTGGCCTGCCTGCTTCTAAAACCACCCAGGGAGTCATAACAGGTTTTATTAATATCAAGCGGCACAGTTAAATTTGTGCTGTTTGTGTGTGTAGGTGTTTATGTATGTAGGTGTTTAAGTATGTGTGTAGGTGTTTAACCCTCGTGCTGCCTTCGGGTCACATGACCCAAAGGTTCATAACGAACCATCGTTGTGTTTACCCAATTTTACCCAATACAAAAACAAATTAAAATAATTTTCTTTTAACCTTTGCAATGTGGGGGGTCTGAGACAGCCTAGCTGTTAAAAGAAAATGCTTCACTTTGTCTTTGTATGCGGTAAATTTGTCGCAATACGACGGTGGGTCACAATGACTGATGGGTCAGAATGACCCGAAGATAACACAAGGGTTAACCTTCGCAATGTGGGGGGTCTGAGACAGCCCAACGGTTAAAAGAAAATGCTTCACTTTGTTTTTGTATGCGGTAAAGTTGTCGCAATACGACGGTGGGTCACAATGACTGATGGGTCAGAACGACCCGAAGATAACACAAGGGTTAAATATGCCTGTGTGAGATTAACACCCACATCTCTCAACATCACTATCACTCGCTGACAGACCAACACACCCTTGCAGTTAAACACACACACACAGTTGTCTGCAAGCATACACGGTGTGTGTAAAATGTTATGCCAGTCGTTCAGCAAATAGAGACAGAGAGACAGACAGAGAGAGAGACAGAGACAGACAGAGAGAGAGACAGAGACAGAGAGAGACAGAGAGAGAGACAGACAGAGAGAGAGACAGAGAGAGAGGGCTGACTGTAACTGACAGGCCTAACCTGCTCCTTCAGGTCTCTCTCAGGGAGGAGTCATTAAGATGGACTTCTGGAGGAATCAATCAACAAGGGCCATAAAAAGCAGTGGAGTAGAAGGAGGGAGAGAGAGAGAGAGGTAGAGAAGAGGGGGAAGAATGTAATAACGCTGCAGTCTGGCTGAGAGAGAGAGAGATTAGGAAAGATGGAGAAGGGGTGAGAGAATGAGAGAGAAAGAGGGAGATGCTTATCAAAGCACATCGGGTTATGGACGCAAGCAGATGAAAGCACAGAAGTGATTTCTCTATGTGGCTCTGCTTCCTGCCTAGCAACAGCTCAGATTTCAATCTGACCACAATGTCCTTGTTCCAAGGGCCACACTGTGCTGGGCACAACCAGTTAGCTAGCTAACAACAGCTCAGCAAGAACCACTGTGAGCTAGACACAACAATATAGCCAGCAGCTCATTATCAACAACTTACTAGCTAGCAGTTCATTAACATCAACTTTCTAGCTAGCGGCTAGATAACAACAGTTAACCATGGTACACCCTACTAGCACAATAAGCCAGCTAGCAGCTAGATAACAACAACTAGCTAGCTACTTTTAAAACAGACGTTGTTAACCCGTCTAGCGGAGAAGAGTGACTTGAGCATGGGAATATAAAAAGAGAATAAATGCTAACATTGGCACTGACCCCCCCCCCCCCACACACACACACACACACACCTGCTACAGAGATTCTTCATTAGGAATGTGTAGTGAGAGATGTGACTGTCAAAGCTTGAGAAGAATTCAAGAGTTTCCATTTATTGAAAGTGGGGCAGAAATGGCCTTAAGGAGAAAGGAAGAAAGAAAATGTCAGCAATGTCTAACAAACACACACACACACACACACACACACATCCAAAAACACACACAAGCACACCACACACACAGAAAAACACATCACACACACACAATCACGGAATCCCTCTCTCAATTACATCCACCCACGCGCGCGCACACACACACACACTTCATTGGCATAGTAGAGCAGAGGATCTCATTGGTATTCTGGGGACCAGAGTCCTGTGTTCTCTGGCAAACACTGATATCTCTACCTCATGAATATTCATAACCCCACCAGGGTGGCTGCGCCTCATTGGCTCTCCCACGCTGGTAGAGAACTGCAGCTGGAGGCTCCAACCACAGAATGTATCTATCACACTCATTCTGGGGCCGCACGCACGCACGCACGCACACACACACGCACACATATACAACGCCGCTGTGAAGTAAATGTGTGTCTATGTGTGTCTCATTCTCTATCAGAATCTGAATCAGCTTTATTCGCAATGGCAGGAAGGGGCATATAAGAGTTTTAAATAAAATTTAGAAAATGTACAACAGTATTTAACCCTTGTGTTATCTTCGGGTCGTTCTGACCCATCAGTCATTGTGACCCACCGTCGTATTGCGACAACTTTACCGCATACAAAAACAAAGTGAAGCATTTTCTTTTAACCGTTGGGCTGTCTCAGACCCCCCACATTGCGAAGGTTAAAAGAAAATTATTTTTATTTGGTTTTGTATTGGGTAAAATTGGGTAAACACAACGATGGTTCGTTATGAACCTTTGGGTCATGTGACCCGAAGGCAGCACGAGGGTTAAATAATTCTAACCACTACTATACAAGTATCACACACACAGTCAGAGGAAAGATAACACGATTACAAGTCTCCCTCTAAGACCTGCATCAACCATTTCCTGTTTGATTCATCAGCATGATTTCTTGGTAGATTAATCATCTGTCTGGCAGTCTGGCAGATAACCTCTTATGGTCAAGCACACAAGGATCCTTATCTAGAGCAGAACACACACACTCACACACACACTCTCACGCACACACACACAGTCTATCTCACACACACACACACACACACACACACACAGTCTATCACACACACACACACACACACACAGTCTATCTCACACACACACACACACAGTCTATCTCACACACACACACACACAGTCTATCTCACACACTCACACACACACACACACACACACACACACACACACACACACACACACACACACACACACACACACACACACACACACACACACACACACACACACACACACCCCAACTAATCAACTTGACCAGAACTAGACCAGACCAGGACCAGGACCAGGACCAGATGGAGTTTGGCAGGAATCACATGCCATCAGGAGGCTGTTTGGTGGGTTAAGAGATGAGGGATAAGCCCTCTCTGTGGGATGAGTGTGTGTGTGTGGAGCTGTGAGGACCCCCACTGTTTCTAAAACCTCCCTTCATGACACAATTGCTGCCTCAGTACTCAGTAAACGGCCTGCACCACACTCACACACTCTTCCAGTCTGTCACAGATTCCTTGATCTCAAATATCAATTTACACTTCTCTTCACCTCACTGCCCCCACTGAGACATTCCACCCCCCTCTCCCTCCCTCTCTCCCAGAACGTTGGAGCAGAGAGAGATACAGAGAGAGAGAGATACAGAGAGAGCGAGGGACATACAGAGAGAGGGAGACAGAGAGATATTGAGAGAGGGAGATACAGAGAGAGGGAGAGATACTGAGAGAGAGAGTGAGATACAGAGAGAGGGAGAGAGAGAGAGTGAGATACAGAGGGAGAGAGAGATACTGAGAGAGAGATACTGAGAGAGATACAGAGAGAGATACAGAGAGAGAGAGATGTGAGGAGTGACTGGTGTGTTTACAAACCCACCTGCTGAGTGCCCAGAGAGAAGAGGAGGCAGGAAGGAGCACAAACACTGTTTCAGTGTTCCCCCCGCGGGTAGGCCCCCCCCTTCTGTCTCTCGGACGTTGGGCCATCTGGAGGAGGGGCGTCTCTATAGTGTGGGGTAGCATCCTTATCCTGAGGAGGGGCGTCTCTATAGTGTGGGGTAGCATCCTTATCCTGAGGAGGGGCGTCTCTATAGTGTGGGGTAGCATCCTTATCCTGAGGAGGGGCGTCTCTATAGTGTGGGGTAGCATCCTTATCCTGAGGAGGGGCGTCTCTATAGTGTGGGGTAGCATCCTTATCCTGAGGAGGGGCGTCTCTATAGTGTGGGGTAGCATCCTTATCCTGAGGAGGGGCGTCTCTATAGTGTGGGGTAGCATCCTTATCCTGAGGAGGGGCGTCTCTATAGTGTGGGGTAGCATCCTTATCTGGAGGAGGGGCGTCTCTATAGTGTGGGGTAGCATCCTTATCCTGAGGAGGGGCGTCTCTATAGTGTGGGGTAGCATCCTTATCTGGAGGAGGGGCGTCTCTATAGTGTGGGGTAGCATCCTTATCTGGAGGAGGGGCGTCTCTATAGTGTGGGGTAGCATCCTTATCCTGAGGAGGGGCGTCTCTATAGTGTGGGGTAGCATCCTTATCTGGAGGAGGGGGGTCTCTATAGTGCGGGGTAGCATCCTTATCCTGAGGAGGGGCGTCTCTATAGTGTGGGGTAGCATCCTTATCCTGAGGAGGGGCGTCTCTATAGTGTGGGGTAGCATCCTTATCCTGAGGAGGGGCGTCTCTATAGTGTGGGGTAGCATCCTTATCTGGAGGAGGGGGGTCTCTATAGTGTGGGGTAGCATCCTTATCTGGAGGAGGGGGGTCTCTATAGTGTGGGGTAGCATCCTTATCCTGAGGAGGGGCGTCTCTATAGTGTGGGGTAGCATCCTTATCCTGAGGAGGGGCGTCTCTATAGTGTGGGGTAGCATCCTTATCCTGAGGAGGGGCGTCTCTATAGTGTGGGGTAGCATCCTTATCCTGAGGAGGGGCGTCTCTATAGTGTGGGGTAGCATCCTTATCTGGAGGAGGGGGGTCTCTATAGTGTGGGGTAGCATCCTTATCTGGAGGAGGGGGGTCTCTATAGTGTGGGGTAGCATCCTTATCCTGAGGAGGGGCGTCTCTATAGTGTGGGGTAGCATCCTTATCTGGAGGAGGGGGGTCTCTATAGTGTGGGGTAGCATCCTTATCCTGAGGAGGGGCGTCTCTATAGTGTGGGGTAGCATCCTTATCTGGAGGAGGGGGGTCTCTATAGTGTGGGGTAGCATCCTTATCCTGAGGAGGGGCGTCTCTATAGTGTGGGGTAGCATCCTTATCCTGAGGAGGGGCGTCTCTATAGTGTGGGGTAGCATCCTTATCTGGAGGAGGGGGGTCTCTATAGTGTGGGGTAGCATCCTTATCCTGAGGAGGGGCGTCTCTATAGTGTGGGGTAGCATCCTTATCTGGAGGAGGGGGGTCTCTATAGTGTGGGGTAGCATCCTTATCTGGAGGAGGGGGGTCTCTATAGTGTGGGGTAGCATCCTTATCTGGAGGAGGGGGGTCTCTATAGTGTGGGGTAGCATCCTTATCTGGAGGAGGGGGGTCTCTATAGTGTGGGGTAGCATCCTTATCCTGAGGAGGGGCGTCTCTATAGTGTGGGGTAGCATCCTTATCCTGAGGAGGGGGGTCTCTATAGTGTGGGGTAGCATCCTTATCTGGAGGAGGGGGGTCTCTATAGTGTGGGGTAGCATCCTTATCCTGAGGAGGGGCGTCTCTATAGTGTGGGGTAGCATCCTTATCCTGAGGAGGGGCGTCTCTATAGTGTGGGGTAGCATCCTTATCCTGAGGAGGGGCGTCTCTATAGTGTGGGGTAGCATCCTTATCTGGAGGAGGGGGGTCTCTATAGTGTGGGGTAGCATCCTTATCCTGAGGAGGGGCGTCTCTATAGTGTGGGGTAGCATCCTTATCCTGAGGAGGGGCGTCTCTATAGTGTGGGGTAGCATCCTTATCCTGAGGAGGGGCGTCTCTATAGTGTGGGGTAGCATCCTTATCTGGAGGAGGGGGGTCTCTATAGTGTGGGGTAGCATCCTTATCCTGAGGAGGGGCGTCTCTATAGTGTGGGGTAGCATCCTTATCCTGAGGAGGGGCGTCTCTATAGTGTGGGGTAGCATCCTTATCTGGAGGAGGGGGGTCTCTATAGTGTGGGGTAGCATCCTTATCTGGAGGAGGGGGGTCTCTATAGTGTGGGGTAGCATCCTTATCTGGAGGAGGGGGGTCTCTATAGTGTGGGGTAGCATCCTTATCCTGAGGAGGGGGGTCTCTATAGTGTGGGGTAGCATCCTTATCTGGAGGAGGGGGGTCTCTATAGTGTGGGGTAGCATCCTTATCCTGAGGAGGGGGGTCTCTATAGTGTGGGGTAGCATCCTTATCCTGAGGAGGGGCGTCTCTATAGTGTGGGGTAGCATCCTTATCTGGAGGAGGGGGGTCTCTATAGTGTGGGGTAGCATCCTTATCCTGAGGAGGGGGGTCTCTATAGTGTGGGGTAGCATCCTTATCTGGAGGAACTCAGACTTCCTGAAGATTCTCCACTCCAGGAACTGTTCCAACACCCCACAACATTCATCAGCTGCAGTCCTCTCTCTCTCTCTCTCTCTCTGGCTCTCAATCAGTCCCCTCTCTCTCTCGCTCTCAATCAGTCCCCTCTCTCTCTCGCTCTCTCGCACGCATTCAGTTTCTCTTTCCACCCTCTATCCCTCCACTCTGTCTCTCTCTTCCTTTCCTGGGTTCATTCCACCATTCATTCCCTTCCTCTCTTCCATCCATCTTTCCCTCCAATCCATCTGTGGATCGTGTCCTTAACCTCCAGACAGAGGAGGAGAGGAAGAGAGGAGGAGTAGAGGGAGAGAGCGAGAGAGAGAGACAGAGAGAGAGAAAGAAGAGGAGAGAGAGGAGGAGAGAGTTATGGGAGAGAGAGAGAGATTTGTGTGCTCCTTGTGTCAGTAGCTCATCATCCAGGAACAGTGATGGATGGAGACATCACATTCATTAGGACTCTCCCTGCTCCTCTCTCTCGTTCTCCCCCTCTCCCCTTTTCTGCTCCTCTATCTCTCCCCCTCCCTCTTTCTGTTCCTCTCTCCCCCTCTCTACCTCCCCCTCCTTCTTTCTGTTCCTCTTTCCCTCTCTCTACCTCTCCCTCCCTCCCTCCCCCTCCCTCTCTCTAAGCCCTGACAGAAACACAGCATCAGCATACAAAAACACAACAAACGCTTAATCAAGACTTGTGCGCATGCGTACACACAAACACACACACGTCAAGCCTTTTCCAATAGACACTCCCTCCAGTGTTCCACCACACACACTCTGCCCCCCCACCACACACACACACACTCTGCCCCCCACCACATCCTGCACTCCACCCCCACCATGCAGCATTGATCGCCGGATGCCTGAAACACCTGCATCACGCTAGGGTCAACTGTCAGCGGACAAACATCTGACTTTGTGCCTCAAGAAAATCAATATTCATCTGTATTACCCTCCTCTGCTCGGAGGGCTGATGCAAACATACATGCGTTTGTGTGTGCCAGTTTCAGATTCATTCCTTCCTTGAGGGTTTAGGTTGGTTGAGGGGCAGTTCTATGGGCATATGTGAAGCCCTCTGTGACATGCTTGCGTGTAAAAAGGGCTATACAAATACATTTGATTTGATTTGATTCAGAATCAAAGCCATTTCAGTCATAACCAGAGTCAGATCAGATCCAGCTCCTCCTGCAGCCCAGATTCCAAAGTGAGGCAGGTGCAACTTTGAGTGTGAATGTGTGTGTGACTGCCCTTGCCGAGTTAGTGTCATAGATGAGTCAGGACTGCCCTTGCAGTGTTAGTGTCATAGATGAGTCAGGACTGCCCTTGCAGTGTTAGTGTCGTAGATGAGTCAGGACTGCCCTTGCAGTGTTAGTGTCGTAGATGAGTCAGGACTGCCCTTGCAGTGTTAGTGTCGTACATGACATGGTGTTGTCAGTACAGTCCAGTTTATTGTTCAGGTGAACACCCAGGTACTTAGAGTCCACTATTCCAAAGTCCTTTCCCTGCTTCACCGGTGTTGTGGGGGGGTGACTGTGCCTGCGGAAGTCCACCACCAGCTCCTTGGTTTTCCCCGCATTGATCTGGAGGCAGTTCCACTGGCACCAGTCCACAAAGTCCTGTCAGTTCTCTGAACTCCCTGTCATCGTCATCTGTGATGAGGCCTACGATGGCGTCAGAGAACTTCTGCAGATGGCAGGTGGCTGCGCTGTACATGAAGTCTGCAGTGTACAGGGCGAACAGGAAGTCTGCAGTGTACAGGGCGAACAGGAAGTCTGCAGTGTACAGGGCGTACATGAAGTCTGCAGTGTACAGGGCGAACAGGAAGTCTGCAGTGTACAGGGCGAACAGGAAGTCTGCAGTGTACAGGGCGAACAGGAAGTCTGCAGTGTACAGGGCGAACAGGAAGTCTGCAGTGTACAGGGCGAACAGGAAGTCTGCAGTGTACAGGGCGAACAGGAAGTCTGCAGTGTACAGGGCGAACAGGAAGTCTGCAGTGTACAGGGCGAACAGGAAGTCTGCAGTGTACAGGGCGAACAGGAAGTCTGCAGTGTACAGGGCGAACAGGAAGTCTGCAGTGTACAGGGCGAACAGGAAGTCTGCAGTGTACAGGGCGAACAGGAAGTCTGCAGTGTACAGGGCGAACAGGAAGTCTGCAGTGTACAGGGCGAACAGGAAGTCTGCAGTGTACAGGGCGAACAGGAAGTCTGCAGTGTACAGGGCGAACAGGAAGTCTGCAGTGTACAGGGCGAACAGGAAGTCTGCAGTGTACAGGGCGAACAGGAAGTCTGCAGTGTACAGGGCGAACAGGAAGTCTGCAGTGTACAGGGCGAACAGGAAGTCTGCAGTGTACAGGGTGAACAGGAAGTCTGCAGTGTACAGGGTGAACAGGAAGTCTGCAGTGTACAGGGTGAACAGGAAGTCTGCAGTGTACAGGGTGAACAGGAAGTCTGCAGTGTACAGGGTGAACAGGAAGTCTGCAGTGTACAGGGTGAACAGGAAGTCTGCAGTGTACAGGGCGAACAGGAGGGAGACTGTTCCCTGTGTCGCTCCTGTGACAGCGTTACAAACGCTATCAGTGTCACATACACACACACACACCCATACAAGTACACACACACACAGTACGATGAGGTATCTAAGTAGATACTTCCTCCACAGCTGCACAAAGCTACAAGCGTCTAGAGAGTAAGAGAAACAGATTCAGATAAGAACACTTTACAGAGTAAGGTGTGTGAGAGTGTGTGTGTGAGAGGGTGTGTGTGAGTATGTGTGTGTGAGGACGTGTGTGTGTGAGAGAGTGTGTGTGAGTATGTGAGTATGTGTGTGTGAGGACGTGTGTGTGTGTGTGTGTGTGTGTATATAGATGTGGACTCCCCTCAGGCTGAAGGTTCTAGACTGTTTAATATTTCAGAGGAGTGATAAATAAACCAGACTGTAGAGAGATAAGGTGACTGCAGGGAGTCAGGGTGAGAGAGTGCGTGTGTGGGGGTGGGTGAGAGAAAGATAGAGTGTGTGTGTGAGGGTGTTTATGTGTGAGGGTGTGTGTGTGTGAGAGTGTGTGTGTGTGTGTGAGGGTGTGTGTGTGTGTGTGTGTGAGGGTGTGTGTGTGTGTACAGGAACCTGAGACAGATAGAGAAAATAAGAGGTAGAAATATGAGAATGAGGGAGGTCAAGAGAGAGAGAGAGAGAGAGAGAGAGAGAGAGAGAGAGAGAGAGAGAGAGAGAGAGAGAGAGAGAGAGAGAGAGAGAGAGAGAGAGAGAGGGTGAGAGAGTGAATCAAATCAAACTTTATTAATATAGCGCATTTCATACCAGAAGGCAACACAATGCGCAATGAGAAAGAGAGAGTGGTAGAGAGAAAGTCACATGAGTATTCCAAACTGCAGGTGCTTGTGAGAGGAGGAGATATGAATATATTATATATTTACTGCATTTTAAATCCAATTAGCAGCATGATGCTCGCCCTGCTCATAGCAGAATGTTAGCAGCTCTGTGTTTATCAGTCACACACACAGCCAGGTAGATAGGGATCATGAGAATGGGTTCATTTAGCAGAAACTTTTATCCAAAGTGACAGAGGGGATTTGAACCTGGGACCTCTAGATCTGCAGTCAAATACTCTGTTGAGCTGTACTCATCCCTGATTGGCCTCAAAGGGGACCAATAGGAGACGAGTACAGCAGTAGTCCTAGTGCCCTTCATGGTGATTATTTACTGTGGTGCACACACACACACACACACACATGTACACACTCATACTCAAACACACGCACAGCTCTGCTAACACTCCCATGTCTGCTAGTCTCCGAGGGACACAATGTGAATGAAAGAGGAGAGAGAGAGAGAGAGAGAGAGAGAGAGAGAGAGAGAGAGAGAGAGAGAGAGAGAGAGAGAGAGAGAGAGAGAGAGAGAGAGAGAGAGAGAGAGAGAGAGAGGAGGGAACGAGGGAGAAATGATAGGAAGGATAGAAGAGAGGAAGAGAAGAGAGTGGGAATAAAGTAGAGGGGAGAAGAGAGGAGGGGAGGAAGAGAGAGAGAAGGAGTCTACCATGACAGAAGAGGGGCTTTGGAGTCCTCATGACTCATGATCAGAAAGAATAGAGAAAAACAGCCACTACTCACTCTCTCTCTCTCACTCACACACACACACGTCAGATGTGAGGGGAGAGGAGGTGAGGAGGGGAGGTGAGGGGGTGAGAGGAGGAGGTGAGGACAGGAGGGGAGGTGAGAAAGGGAGGTGAGAGGAGGAGGTGAGGGGAGGAGGGGGGTGGGTGAGGGGAGGAGGGGGCTGGGTGAGGGGAGGAGGGGGCTGGGTGAGGGGAGGAGGAAGTGAGGTTCCTCTGGGTAGTTCAGAGTTCAGCCGTGGAGACTGCTTCTCTTCGTCCATCTCAGTCCTTCATTCTGGGAAAGGGGGAGTAGGGGGAGGGGAAGAGGAGAGTAGGGAGAGAGGGAAGTTAGGGGGGAGGGGTCAATCAGGGGGAGGGGCGTGCTGGAACACCTCTGTTTGCTCTTTTCTCTCTCTCTCTCTCTCCCTCCCCTCTGCTGTCTGAATGGAGATGTGAATGAGCAGGTCTAAACAGCCGTCTCTAAGGAAACCTGTCTCTAAGGAAACCTGTCTCTAAGGAGGATCTCCCTGGTGACTGGGAGGCCCCCTCCAGACACCCAAGGGGGGGGGGGGCTTTTGTGTGTGTGTGTGTAATACTATTTCAACATGTGCTGAATGCATGCATGTGTGTTTTTAAGGGTATGTTTTTGTTTGTGTGGTGTGTGTGTTTATGTGTGTTTGTACGTGTGTATGTTCGTGTGAGTGTGTTTTATTTGGGTAGTAGGTGTGTAAGTGTGCCAACATGGGTGCTTCCTAGAGATGAAGACCATTCTGGTACTGACAAAATATCTGGTGAGGTCAGGAGATCAGGTCAGTGGGTGTCTGGTGAGGTCAGAGGTCAGGTCAGTGGGTGTCTGGTGAGGTCAGAGGTCAGGTCAGTGGGTGTCTGGTGAGGTCAGAGGTCAGGTCAGTGGGTGTCTGGTGAGGTCAGAGGTCAGGTCAGTGGGTGTCTGGTGAAGTCAGAGGTCAGGTCAGCTCTCTCTCTCTCATCAGGTCGGTAAACTGTGCAGGTGACACTAGTGTCTGGTTCCAGAGCGACACTACAGAAGAGGAATACAGGAACCATCACTGCAGCCTGAGGTCCTACTGGGAGGGGGAGGGGTCTACATAAGTCAATCAAAACCTTTTTTGTCTCCCTCTCTTCCCTCCCTCTCTCTTTAGAACACTCGTCCACTCTTCCATCTCTTTCACTCTCTCTGTTTGACTCCTGTGCTCTCTTCACATATCTCCCCCCTCTCTCTCTTCCACACTCCCCTCCCAGGAACACACATATCTCACCCCTCTCTCTCTTCCACGCTCCCCTCCCAGGAACACACATATCTCCCCCCTCTCTCTCTTCCACGCTCCCCTCCCAGGAACACACATATCTCTCTCCTCCACCCTTCCTCCCACGACCAGCCCCCTCCCAGGAACACACACGGCCCGCAGGGGAGAGCAGTTGAATGACCAGTTTTGGTAGTGGAGATCGAGTTTCTGCTGGGCCCACAGTTGGACCAGCAGAACAGTTATCCCTCATCTCTATAGAAACCTATTATTAGAATGTTTTCTTTCAGTCTTGGTGGGAGCAGGCTGGTCTCTGGAGGACTGAGGGGAGGACTGGGGATGGATATAGCTCAGTGGTTAGAGCATCTGTTCAACATCAAGTTTGAATTCCCCCACTGTATATCTCTTGGGATGAAATGTGTCTATTCTTGTTATCATAGACTGTATGTTGCATGTTATCATAACTGATCATGAAAACACACCTGCAGTCCAGATAGCAGCAGGAACAGGAAGGGGCGGGGCTTGGTGGTGCAAGAACAGGAAGGGATGGGGCTTGAAAATCTAGGGACGGGGTTTGATAAGGTAGGAACTGGGGAGAAGGGGGGTTCAGGGACATTAAAGATTGTATGCAAGACCTCATATAAAGAGAGAAGTAAAGGGGAGGGAGAGAGAGGGATGGGGAGGAAGGATTGGAAAAGTAAGATGAGCTGGAGAAGAAAAAGGAGAGGGGAGGAGAAGAGAGGAGATGAGGAGGGAGAGGAGAGGAAGGACGGAGAGGTGAGGAGAGGAGGGAGTGAGTGAGGAGGCACACACACAACACAGAAACACACACAATTCAGCTCTTTCACTCTCCCTGCCTCCCACACACAGACACCTCTTTCTGAAAGACACAAAAACACACAATTCACCTCTTTCACTCTCCCCCCACACACAAACCTCTAGGAGCCACACACACATACTTCTAAAGACATCTGTCTCCTCAAAGTTTACAATCCTCTTTCTATAAGCAGCAGTCAGCCCTGCCCCTCCTGTTGTGTGATCACCTGATCACTCAAACCTCCTGATCTGGACATACTACAGACCTACACACACACACACACACACACAGCTCTATGGATCAGTAGGCACAGCACAGGTGCTTGTGTGGCTCAACATGTAGGTTCTTCATTCAGCAGACATACAAATAGTGACCATTTAGTGAGCCTGTCTCCACGGACACAGGCTCGCGAAGACAGGCTCGCGGAGACAGGCTCGAGGACACAGGCTCGCGGAGACAGGCTCGAGGACACAGGCTCGCGAACACAGGCTCGCGGAAACAGGCTCGAGGACACAGGCTTGCGAACACAGGCTCGCGGAGACAGGCTCGCGGACACAGGCTCGCGGACACAGGCTCGCGGACACAGGCTCGAGGACACAGGCTCGCGGACACAGGCTCGCGGACACAGGCTCGAGGACACAGGCTCGCGGACACAGGCTCGCGGACACAGGCTCGCGGAGACAGGCTCGAGGACACAGGCTCGCGGACACAGGCTCGCGGACACAGGCTCGCGGAGACAGGCTCGCGGACACAGGCTCGAGGACACAGGCTCGAGGACACAGGCTTGCAGAGACAGGCTCGAGGACACAGGCTCGCAGAGACAGGCTCGAGGACACAGGATCGAGGACACAGGCTCGCGGACACAGGCTCGAGGACACAGGCTCGCGGACACAGGCTCGAGGACACAGGCTCGAGGACACAGGCTCGAGGACACAGGCTCGCGGACACAGGCTCGAGGACACAGGCTCGAGGACACAGGCTCGAGGACACAGGCTCGAGGACACAGGCTCGTAGCCGTTTGATGTTCTGCTCTCCTCCAGTCCACCCGCACGTTTCAACGAACTTAATCCTGTTTACCCTCGAGCTTACCTCGTCCTCTGTAATCGGTTTAAAGACTTGATCAGCAGCATATATCCTGTTAAGTATGTATGTCTGGAAGCATTTAAGAACACGAATTATAGGGTTACTTGGCACAGCTTGGAGATTCTGAGCACTAACTTCTACCATGAGCAGGTGAAACCCCATGTTTATATCAAACAGAGAAGCACAAAGAATGTGCTGAATGTACCCTAATAATAATAATCATCATGTCTACATTTAGCAGACGCTTTTATACAAACGATGTAGGCTACATGGAGGATTTGAACCAGGGACATCGTGATCCACAGTCAAATGCTGTTCCAAAAACACATCAACATGAGGCGACACAACTCATCCATGGTGTAACCACATATCTTACCTCTCCTCCATGCCCGTCGAAAATCCCAAATATGGACGGGTGGCTCTTGTTCACCATGTCGGTCAGAACCTCGAAGCGGTCCTCCATGTGTTCCCTGCGGCCCTGGATGGAGTACACCGCCACGTTCTGGCTCTTCAGCTCCCAGGTTTTGGAGAACTCTGCGTCCAGCACATCGAGTCCCACGAATTTGTCGTTCTGCATGATCTCCGCCACTTTACCCTTGACCATTTTGACAGCATCCCTGCTCGACTTGACTATGGTTTTGACTTCATCCGTGTGGAAAAAGTAGCTCCACAGAGCCAGGCTGATGCAGAGCAGGAACAGGGTTTCTGGTCTAAGCAGAAAGTATCTCATAATCCGGCCCAGGAGAGACAGAAGGGTCATGGTATCCTGTATCATTTAGACAAGAAAGAAACTACTGAAAGGTTGTTGTCGTTTCCTCGCAAATCTTAGTCCATTGTTGGTGAGAAGAAATAACCAGGAAAAATCAAATTAATAACAACAGCCTATGTAAAGTAGTAAAGTGCCGGATCAACCTACAACCGCTAGCGGCAGGACAGATAGGTGGATGTCTGTCTTGGAAAATGTCTGAGTTAGTTGCGAAGTCACTTGCCGTATCTGGTTCACTCACATTAAGCTCTGCAATGAATCGGCGGCTGTTCCTCGTCTGTGATGCGGTGTGTCGGCTACCAACCGTACAGAAGGCAGAACGCGCTCCGCCACCGGTAGGCAAAGCGCTGTCCGCGCGTGGACATTAAATAACTATTACCTTGACGATTTAAAAAAGCCGATGCCGTAGGCTGAAGCCTCTGTGTGTCTTTTGTCTTGTCTAAAAAGAGAAGTGGAAGTAGAGCGCGCACCAGGTCCCTCTCTTCTCCCGCATTCCAAGCTGTAAATAGCGGCTGTGTCAAACCTGAAGCAGCGTCTGTAGCGTGGGGAAGGAACGCCCCACTCTGTCCTCAGGAGGGGAGCGCCCTGCACCGTCGCATGCGATCATTACAAATATGACGTGCGTCACTCTCAGATTTAATAAACACGTCTATTTAATCAGTAAATACTACGATTTATTATCACGTTTTGCAAGAGAATGCAGCGACGCTTCTTTGAAAAGTGTGTAATTTATCGGCTATTCATGGAACCCCCCTAGGGCGTAATGTCTGATCAAACCCACTTGATTAACGGAAAGACCAGAGGGTCAAACGAATAAACCCCTTGGTAAAGCGGAGATGGCGGAACTCCAAAAAGTCTCAAACAGGTGATGAATTAGAAGTTACAAATAAATCGAGTCAAAGAAAGTTACACTTACTCTATTTCATGGTAGGCCTAATTTTGCCGACGTTATAAGAACATTTGGTGATGTAGAAGAGAGTTAAAACTATATTATATTATTATATATTTTTGGCATAATTTATCAATTTAAAATATGCCTTATCTAGATAGCAAAAAATATTTTTCAATATTTTACTTTTTACGGCATGCATTTGTTTTTTTGAGGGACAAAGTTTGTTGGGTTTGGTTGGAAGTCTGGATCATAGACATACATATATGTCTATGGTCTGGATGCTCTGTCCTTGTGACAGATCCTTGCCTGACGTCATCAAGCTGCTCCTTCTTCTGCTCCCTGGTACAGAAACGTGGAGTCGCACAACGTGCGGATCGACTGAATTATTTTTGTTACGTACAGTAAGTATTGTTTGACATTCATCCGATGAGTTATAAAACGATACAGAAAGCGTTGTTAGCTCTGTGACTGCATTACATTATATGTATCACATGTAAAAGGAAATGCAACCGAATGTAGCGTTAGCTAGCGTTAGTCGTTAGCATGCTAGCTAACGTCGTTATCTAGTTACTTTACTTTTCTGCGTGTGAAGTAGCTAGTGTTAGCTTGATCCATCGTCAGATTTACTTGAATGACTTAGCTTTTTTTTACTATCTACATTATATTGGTATAGTGATCTATGTTATTGTTGTACCGTTAGCAACTAGTCACTAGCAAAAAAAGTTGCCGATGTGTAGCTACAGCATGACGATAACCTGCCTTTCCTACGTTATTACCAGTAGTTACAGGCCAATTGTTGTTGTGACTGTTGTCGCACTTGTCCGGACTTTTTTGTATAGATTAGAACAGTCCTTTCGTCCATCCAGGATGGAGTACATTCAAGCTCCAACCACGAGCAGCCAGGGAAACATGTGAGTATGTGCGTGAACGCGCACGGTTTTGAAGTCCCGCGTCATTTTGAAGCAGGACATGTTACTTTCATTAGGTGTGTTCGACTTTATGCACTTGTAGCCGGTGTGGGGCGAAACTCACTCCTCAAGTATGTAACAGGCCACCCGCGTCAACGAATTGCTAGCTTTTCGTTGGCTTAGTTGGTAGTGGTGGCGCTTGGGAAGTCAGAGGTGGTAGGTAGATTCGACTCGTGTTCTGAGCGGACAGTTGCCCGTATGCCTCTGACGGAGCTTGCAAGACCACGTCTGTTACACACTGCTTCAAGTCAGCCAGCTGCAGCCGTCTATCGCCGCTTCATGAAGTCGAACACACCTATTGATGTACGGCTTCTGTAAACACGATTTAAACACTCCAACACGCCCCCGTTTCCAGGTGTTTAAAAGCCAGTATTAATCGTTTTGCCCTCTGCTCTCCCACGGTGCCAGCCTGTGCTGTACCTGTGGTGTCCCCATCCCCCCCAACCCTGCCAACATGTGTGTGTCCTGCCTCAGGACCCAGGTGGACATCTCAGAGGGCATCCCCAAACAAGTCTCTGTTCACTTCTGCAAGCAGTGTGAGAGGTGAGCAGCGAGCCTTAATCTTTAAATAAACACCCCTGGTACATTTAATTCATTTAGCAGACATGCAATGCTGTTATTGTTGCAGTGTACTATGTAATTGTGTAATTGCAATGTCATTGATGCGTCATAGTATATTGTTGCATCGTGCCTGGTAGCTGAGATGTTACTTTACAGTGTGTCTGGTAGCTGAGATGTTACTTTACAGTGTGTCTGGTAGCTGAGATGTTACTTTACAGTGTGTCTGGTAGCTGAGATGTTACTTTACAGTGTGTCTGGTAGCTGAGATGTTACTTTACACTGTGTCTGGTAGCTGAGATGTTACTTTACACTGTGTCTGGTAGCTGAGATGTTACTTTACACTGTGTCTGGTAGCTGAGATGTTACTTTACACTGTGTCTGGTAGCTGAGATGTTACTTTACACTGTGTCTGGTAGCTGAGATGTTACTTTACAGTGTGTCTGGTAGCTGAGATGTTACTTTACACTGTGTCTGGTAGCTGAGATGTTACTTTACAATGTGTCTGGTAGCTGAGATGTTACTTTACACTGTGTCTGGTAGCTGAGATGTTACTTTACACTGTGTCTGGTAGCTGAGATGTTACTTTACACTGTGTCTGGTAGCTGAGATGTTACTTTACACTGTGTCTGGTAGCTGAGATGTTACTTTACACTGTGTCTGGTAGCTGAGATGTTACTTTACACTGTGTCTGGTAGCTGAGATGTTACTTTACAATGTGTCTGGTAGCTGAGATGTTACTTTACACTGTGTCTGGTAGCTGAGATGTTACTTTACACTGTGTCTGGTAGCTGAGATGTTACTTTACACTGTGTCTGGTAGCTGAGATGTTACTTTACACTGTGTCTGGTAAATACAGACTGTTCCTTGACTCTGACTATCAACATACTGTTAGAACTCTGCACTTTTGATCCTTGATCTTTCTTTAGAATTAACTTTCTGATTTTTGCTGAATGGATAAACATGTAACGTGTCTCTGTTCTCTAGGTACCTGCAGCCACCAGCCTCCTGGATATCCTGCGCTCTGGAGTCCAGGGAACTGCTGAGCCTCTGTCTGAAGAAGCTCAAGGGCTCCATGACCAGAGTATGTCTGTGTGTGTCCATCTCTCCATCCTTTCTCGTGTCTTCTGTGACCTGTGTCAGAAGAGACATCTCTCTGTGTTAAGACCACCCACCCAGTGTTGTTTTTGCATTGTACAGTTAAGTACCGCACTTGTTCCGGGAGTACAACGGTACTTAGGAATGATTTGCTGGACCTGATGCTAGTTTCCTCCAGGATCACAGTACAATTCTTGAACTCGCTGTGAAATATTTTACTGTTGATTGCTTTTCTACAGGTACACTCTTGCACTTGGTTCATGTTGTTTAATTGTAACTTGTTTAACTGCATGCTCTTATGGTTCTTTCCTTTGGCACTTATTTGTTTTTTCACAATGTATACTAATGTTTTGGCTACCCGCAATGTTAGGGGCTATCTCGTTGTTATTATCAGTGACCTATGCACTTTTGTAAAGCTCTCTCTTGGAAGTCGCTTTGGATAAAAGCGACTGCTAAATGAATAAATGTAAATGTAAGTTAATGACAGAGCACCTGTCCACCTGTCTGAGAGGAGAGAGAGATAATTTTGATCATTTATTATTTTAGCAGACACTTATCTAACGTGACATGCATAGCAGTATCAGGTTGAGCAGGGCCAAAGTCGTTGACCCAGTGTTTGACCTCTCGACCCCAGGTGCGTCTGATCGACGCTGGCTTCCTGTGGACGGAGCCCCACTCCAAAAGGATCAAGCTGAAGGTGACCATCCAAAAAGAGGTGAGATTAGAGACGCGTGGGACACTGTGGTACAAAAGGGATTATCTCAGATTAGAAACTGGAGCAGGGCTTTGTTGATCATCTTTGTGTAATTCTCAACCCCCCCCCCCCCCCCCCTAGGGATCAATACAACACTACTGTACCCTGTAGACATGAAAAGTGAAGGGTTTGAGTCTTCTCAGGAATACCTCACTAGTAAATCAGTGAGGATTCAGGAACAATAGCAAAAACCTGAACATGCAACGATTGACAGCATGAAATCTGAGGGGTGTGGGAAAGGAACATTGTAGAAATGTAGCTGTGTACTAGACCTAGCAGTGTGTGTACTAGACCTAGCAGTGTGTTTATTAGGTCTAAAGCTATGAGGAGCTAGCTAGCAAACAGTGTGTACTAGGTCTAGGGATTTAAACAATGAGGAGCTAGCTTGCTAGGTAACTAACCGTGTGTACTCGGTCTAGGGTGTTAAACTATAAGGAGCTAGCTAGCTAGCCGTGTACTCGAGTCTAAAGTTGTGAGGAGCTGAAGTCTCTGGATCAGAATACGAGAGAGGACGGTGTGTCCATGGCTGTCATCTCAGCACACTGACCTTTTACTGAGAACCAGAGAGCTTCTTACAGCCCAGCCTTTTGTCTGAGGCACAGACAGGCTCTGTGAGTGTGTAGGGGGCAGGGGGATTTCCATTTAGCCTGCTACACACACACCCCAGCGGAGAGAAACTACAAGACTGATTCGTGCGGTGCCTGTGACCACTTCCTGTTAGATCATATTGTTAAGTTAATAGATCCGAAACACACACAGGTGTAGTTACTGGTCAGGGGTATAAGCTGGTGTGTGGTGTGTACCCCTGCCCCCAGGTGATGAACGGAGCCATCCTGCAGCAGGTGTTTGTGGTGGAGTTTGTCATACAGTCTCAGATGTGTGACGACTGTCATCGCATAGAAGCCAAGGACTTCTGGAATTCCGTGGTGCAAGTCCGACAAAAGGTACTGGAGGGTTCAGACAAGGGCTGTTTCTTCTTCTTTTCCTTCTCCTCTTCCTTCTTTTCCTTGTACTTCTCAAAGTTTTCACCTCAAAGCACTTTTCACAAAGACTGAAGGGGAGGGATGAGGCTGAATTTAACAGCTGGCTTTTGCTGGTCATTTATTTGACCAGATACTTTTAACATTCAGGTTCCGATTTAATGCTGAAGGGAGTGAGTTTAATCACACTGGTACCGCTTGTCTTTTCTCCCAGACGAGTCACAAGAAGACCTTTTACTACCTGGAGCAGCTGATCCTCAAGCACAAGCTGCACCAGAATGCCCTGAACATCAAGGAGACCCACGGTTAGCCTGCGCCATGCCTCCACCTCAACGCCTTCACAGCTGCCTTACTCAGCTGTGTGGAGGTGCTCGCACGCTCCAGGGGGTAGCGAGCCTTACCTCTGCGCCTACTTATCGTACAGAGGATGCTTTTATCCAAAGCGACATAGAAATAATGCGTATAGAGCGTCTGTGGAGTTGATGTTCCCAGCAGAGACACACAGACACACACACAGACAGAGAGAGAGAGAGAGAGGGTGGATGTTCCCAGCAGACTGACAGAAAGAGTTGATGCTGAGATCAGCGTTCTGTTCAGCATTACAACAACACTTCCTGACTCAGGTCAAATACACACACACACACACACTGTTATATGCACACACACACACAGTCACACTCTCCCTCCCTCCCCCACCCCATACTGTGTTGGGAGTGCTGGACTGGAGAGGGTTTAGTCTGAGAGCTTGACTTCTGACGCTGGGCTTGAGGACGCTCCCACATGTGGCCTCCGCATGCACCCTCTGGTGCGTGTGGGGAACGTAAATGACAGATGATTTATTCATAGAGGTTTGATTTAGATTTTCTTCTCTCCTCTCATCTTCCTACTTTCCTCCCTCCTGTTCCTACTCTCATCTCTCCTCCCCTCTTCTCCTCCCTCCACTCTCACCCCACTCCCCTACCTCTCTCCTTCCCCTCTTTCCCCCTCTCCTCACCCTCCCTCTCTTCTTCTCCCCTCCTCCCCCTCTCAGATGGGATAGACTTCTATTATGGCACCAAGCAGCATGCTCAGAAGATGGTTGACTTCCTCCAGTGTACAGTACCCTGCAGGTGTGTCCCAGCATCCTCTACTCTACACCTTCCCATCATCCTCCAGGATTCGTTTGATCAGCTTCCTGTCAACTTAATGAGTTCATTTAGCAGACGTATGGGTAGGGGGGGATACTATTACCGTAATTTTCGGACTATAAGCCGTGCCTTTGTTCCCATTTTTCGACCCTGGGGCTTATATAACGGTGTGGCTAATCTATGGATTCTATGGGAAAATCTATGGATTTTTACAGCTAACGGCCACTAGCGGTGCACACTTTTTCAAGGTTTTTCAAAAATAGCCAAAGTTAAGTGGTTAAATGATTGCCACGCGTTGCCACATCTCTATGCTGATCTCTTTGTGATAGCAGCTAAGCTAACAGACATTTAGCTGCTGCAGCTTATATAACAGTGCGCCTTATAACTACCGAAAATTACGGTAGTTGAGTTGTTAGTTTGATGTGTGTTGAGCCTGTGATCAACATGTATGTTGACATGATACTGAAACACGTGTTAGCGAGACCACGCTAGCGAGATCACGCCAGCCACACGTGCTGCAGGAATCATGTGCTGCTCACCTGCCCTGCTTCTCTCTGGATCCTGCAGCTGGCCTGGCTGCAGCTTGCCTGGCTGTGTAAAGCACATATGCTTTAGATTCAGTTTAGAAGCTTTTAGATGCCTAACATTGTAATCCTCTCTCTTTCTTTCTCCCTCTGAAACGCCATTATCCTTCCTTCTTTCTCTGTCTCTGTCTCTCACCCCTCTTATCTCCCTCCCCTCCTCTCTCTGCTCCCCCACCATCTCTGCCTCCCCCCTCTATGATGAAGGTCAAAAACTTCCCAGCGTCTCATCTCCCATGACATCCACTCCAACACCTACAACTACAAAAGCACCTTCTCCATGGAGATCGTTCCTGTCTGCAAGGTACCGCCCCCCCACCCCCAACATCTGTCTTATCACAACACCTCAGCATGAACCAGCCACGCAGGAGTCATGTCAGATGAATACTAAAATCACTGACAGATCTGGTTCGGGTGTGTGTGTGTTTAGGGGGTCTGGAAGATGGTGAGGGAGGTGTGCGAGTGTGTGTGTGTGTCAGATAGAAGGTTGATTCAGACCTGCAGAGGTGTGTGTGAACAGGGGTTACAGGACTCCTGTTCACACCACCTCCTGATGGTGTTAGACTCCTGTTCCTGGTTGGAGGAGTTCAGTCTGGTTCGCACCAGACCAGGAGAGAGGCTAATCTACATAGAGATTTGTTTGTCTTGTACAGAAACAGATCCTTGACTCTGATCACAGAAACGCTATTAAAATGTAATGAAAATTAAAAGTAGTAATTTCGGTATTTACTTTAGGTGAATTGCTACTGTCGAACCGACTGATTTCTGCTTGTCCCTATTTAGATACTGATCCCCACTATCTCAAAACGACATCTATCCCAACTTCCAACTGTGCATGTCTGATCCTTGATCTCCTGCTGAGCTGTTTGTTCAGTGCAGTATGAATGTCAGCTCAATGATTAAACTGTGATGTAAACTCAGGGACGCTAACCTGACTGTGTTCTGGCCCAGGACTGCTTGACCTTGTTTGGTTAGCTGTGGAGATAGTGAGCTAGTTTTTACACTAACGCCACTGTGGACAGTAGTAGCATTGTAGAGTCATGGTTGGGGGGGGGGGGGGGGGGGGTAAATGGAATACTTGCTTAATAGTGGCAAACAATGCCTACTGACTGGTGAATGGCCATTGTGCCCTTAGCAACCCAGATGTAGCCAGTTTGAACCAGTAATCCGTTTACTGGTGGATGTTATCGTGGATGTTTGGAGTGTGAGGTATCCCGGAGCCTCAGTCCTGTACAGCAGGGTCGAGGGAGGGCAGCGATGGGGTCGTCCTGGGGTCGAGGGAGGGCAGCGATGGGGTCGTCCTGGGGTCGAGGGAGGGCAGCGATGGGGTCGTCCTGGGGTCGAGGGAGGGCAGCGATGGGGTCGTCTAACACTTCTCCTCCCCCCCCCTGTGTGCGTGTCGTCTCCCAGGACAACGTGGTGTGTCTTTCTCCTCGTCTGGCGCAGAGTCTGGGCAACATGGGGCAGGTGTGTGTGTGTGTACGTGTCACGAGCTCCATCCACCTCATCGATCCCAACACCCTGCAGAGTAAGTTACACACACACACTTCATATTAACTGCCCTCAGTCAAGTTCTTAGAAACAATAGATGATTGACGTGAGATTATAGACAATGAGCACTATGTCTTGCTGCTACGTGTCCGTGGTGGTGTGTGTGTGTGGTGCGTGTGTGTGTCGCTGCATCTGATGTGTCACCTTCATCTGCTTCATGTTAAACGCTTGACTGGAATGTTCTGGAATGTTGTGATGAACGTTCCTCTGGGTTCCAGACTTCTGGACCGATCTGAACCCAAACAGCTCACTGTGTCTGGAGGGCAGATGCTCTCTCCAGCCCTTACACACACACACACACATGCAGACAAACACACACACACAGAGGCATACACATAGGCCCGTTGAGCGAGCACTAATTAATATGGGATGTGAGAGGTGAGGCTAGATGCAGATATGGGATGTGAGAGGTGAGGCTAGATGCAGATATGGGATGTGAGAGGTGAGGCTAGATGCAGATATGGGATGTGAGAGGTGAGGCTAGATGCAGATATGGGATGTGAGAGGTGAGGCTAGATGCAGATATGGGATGTGAGAGGTGAGGCTAGATGCAGATATGGGATGTGAGAGGTGAGGCTAGATGCAGATATGGGATGTGAGAGGTGAGGCTAGATGCAGATATGGGATGTGAGAGGTGAGGCTAGATGCAGATATGGGATGTGAGAGGTGAGGCTAGATGCAGATATGGGATGTGAGAGGTGAGGCTAGATGCAGATATGGGATGTGAGAGGTGAGGCTAGATGCAGATGTGGGATGTGAGGCTGTGTGAACATCCTGCCAGGCTTTGGCTCAGCCCCTCCCCTGTACGGTATGCCTCTTTGTATAGAAGTGCCTGCTAAATAATAAGAATGTATTAATTTAGCAGATGCCGTTATCCAAGCAATGTATAGGGGGATTTGAACCAGGGACTTCTTGATGAAACACAACTAAACTGCACCCATCCTCCTTGTCAGGGTTAACTCTGACCCTCACCCACAAAACCCCACCAGAGGGTGTGTGTGTGTGTGTGTGTGTGTTCGTATCTAACGTCCTGCTTGTGTGTGTGTGTGTGGTCTCTAGTTGCTGAGGTGGATGGCAGCACCTATTGGCGCTACCCCTTCAACAGCCTCTGTAACCGACGGCAACTGGAGGAGTTCATTGTCATGGATATCGACATCATCAGGAACCAGAAGCTCGGAGCCGGGGCTGGACTGAGGTCAAACAAGGTCAGAGAGGGGGGGGGAGGCCGGACTGTGGTCAGACATGGTCAGAGAGAGAGAGAGAGAGGGGAAGAGGACAGGGAGAGAGAGGGGGGGGGGGGGTGTGTGTGTGTGAGGTGTGAGGAGAGGTGTGCTTGTGGGGAGAGGCTACCCTGCATTACTGCAAATGTAAAAGCTGTTAGATTCCAATCATTTATCTATGTCCCTTGTCTGGCTTTATAGAGATATCTACGGTATCTGTAGATATCCACGGTATCTGTAGATATCTTAAACCCTCGTCTCAATCCTGGTTTGTCTTTCCTTTTCTGTTCTTCCTCTCCCCTATTCCCCCTCCCCCTGGTGAGAGCAGCACTCTCTGGCAGAGGTGTGGGTTCAGAAGACCTCAGAGATGAACACCAGTCAGCAGTACCACTGTCGCACCTTCCTGGGACACCTGCTGAACATCGGAGATCTGGTGCTGGGGTAGGTAGGAGGGCAGCTAGGTCTGGGCTGGTAGAGGCAGCTAGGTCTGGGCAGCTAGGTCTGGGCTGGTAGAGGCAGCTAGGTCTGGGCTGGTAGAGGCAGCTAGGTCTGGGCAGCTAGGTCTGGGCTGGTAGAGGCAGCTAGGTCTGGGCTGGTAGAGGCAGCTATGTCTGGGCTGGTAGAGGCAGCTAGGTCTGGGCAGCTAGGTCTGGGCTGGTAGAGGCAGCTAGGTCTGGGCTGGTAGAGGCAGCTAGGTCTGGGCTGGTAGAGGCAGCTAGGTCTGGGCAGCTAGGTCTGGGCTGGTAGAGGCAGCTAGGTCTGGGCTGGTAGAGGCAGCTAGGTCTGGGCTGGTAGAGGCAGCAAGGTCTGGGCTGGTAGAGGCAGCAAGGTCTGGGCAGCTAGGTCTGGGCTGGTAGAGGCAGCTAGGTCTGGGCTGGTAGAGGCAGCTAGGTCTGGGCTGGTAGAGGCAGCAAGGTCTGGGCTGGTAGAGGCAGCTAGGTCTGGGCTGGTAGAGGCAGCTAGGTCTGGGCTGGTAGAGGCAGCAAGGTCTGGGCTGGTAGAGGCAGCTAGG
The DNA here is from genome assembly GCF_963692335.1 of Osmerus eperlanus. Taxonomy (NCBI): domain Eukaryota; kingdom Metazoa; phylum Chordata; class Actinopteri; order Osmeriformes; family Osmeridae; genus Osmerus; species Osmerus eperlanus. Next base: position 18,044,386 of record NC_085028.1, read on the forward strand.
TCTGGGCTGGTAGAGGCAGCAAGGTCTGGGCTGGTAGAGGCAGCAAGGTCTGGGCTGGTAGGGGGGATGGAGGGTAGAAACAGTGAGTTTGTGGCTTCAGTGTTAAAAGTGACTTTGTATTGATCCTCTTCAGCTTTGACTTCGCCAACTCCAATGTCAACGATGAGTTTATGAACAAGATGAACCCTCACCATGTGCCTGACGTGGTGAGACCCTCACCCTCCATCATCTTCATCTATATCATCTTCTTTGAACTCCTCCATCATCATCATCATCAGGGAATATTTGAGCTCAGTGGTTAGAGCATTTTACCGCAGTTCAAAATAGTAAAATGTCTGTTAAATACACATTCTGGATGTTCTACCAGTAAACGGCTTGTGTAGGTGCTACAGCTGTGTAGCTACGCTGGTCACTAAGCACCTGGTTTGTGCATCAGTAGAGTTAGAATTGTGGTGGTCATTTGTATTTCCTTTCTAAGCTTTTCACAAACCGTAACTCGTCACATAAAACATTATTTTTTTGTTTGTTGATTACGTCACCATGTCGGACTTGCAGAAAACGGCATGTTCCTCTGGCTCCCTCTAGTGGCTGTGTTCCATACTGAACAGACTGACCCCAATCAGAAACTGGATGTCATGATCAGGCTCCAGTCACGGCTGTAACGCGTGTGTGTGTGTGCGTGTGTGTGTGTGCTGCCAGGTGCTGATTAAGAAGAGCTACGACCGCAGCAGGAGAGCCCGGCGCAGGAACTGGAAGCTGCAGGAGATGGCAAGGGACCGCGAGGCGGGCGACAGCGACGAGGAGCGACAGTACCAGGACTTCCTGGAGGACCTGGAGGATGACGAGACACTCAGGAAGAACGTCAACATCTTCAGAGGTGGGTGGAACCAGGGGGGGAACAGGTGGAACCAGGGGGGAAAACGGGGTGGAAAACGGGATGGAACCAGGGGGGAACAGGAGGGGAACCAGGGGAGGAATAGGAGGGGAACCAGGGGGAAACCGGGGGGGTGAAACAGGAGGGGGAACCAGGAGGGGAACCAGGGGAGGAATAGGAGGGGAACCAGGGGGAAACCAGGGGGGTGGAACAGGAGGGGGAACCGGGGGGGACCACCACAGGAGCTTCTTGAGGTTCCTGTTGAAGGCGTCTCTAACTGTGAACACCTTGTTCCTGTAGACCCGTCCAAGATCGCCGTGGAGAGCGACACAGATGACGAAGGTGCTCCGAGAATCTCATTGGCCGAGATGCTGGAAGAGCTCAGCCTATCAGACGCCACCGGTGGAGACGGGGCGGATATGATGACTGACTAGCCAATCAGGATCCCTCTTACACCACCAGACAGACTCAGTAGTTTATCAGCCTTGCTGCCGTCTGTCTCGGACTGAGAGAAAATAAATGATTGGCTGAAATACTCACGAGGGTGTGGAATAAAGAGATGAGTTGTACTGATGTTATATTTAGATCTGGTTTAGTGTTTTACTGCATTCAGCTGTGTCTTCTGACAGCTTGGAGAAGAATAACCTGGCTGGTCATCCTGAAAGTCAGGTCAGTCCTGTCCCTAAGCTCTCTCTCTCCCCCCCCCCCCCCTGTCAGTTTTTCTTCCGGTTTTCTGAGCTTTGAAACAAACTGCTGTTGGAATAGTTACCAGAACGGTCTGCAGAGTAACCATGATTACGAGGCTTTGGGCGGATAGTTGGTTGATGTTGGAGGGAAACGGAAGCATCAGAGACTGTGTGGAGGGAGGGGGGAGGGAAACGGAAGCATCAGAGACTTGTGTGGAGGGAGGGGGGAGGAGGCTATCAAATCAAATATCCCCCCGTCATGTTATCTAGTTTCTGTTTAGTTTATTTTATTGATCTGGGATAAGAATGTGCTTTGTGAGGAGGAAGGAACACCACACATTAAACTACATTTTTTAGCCTTGCGTGTACAATCGCCCACACGAGGGCGCATTTGACCAGATTTATGAACCAGATGTGTCCAGTGATCACTGGTAATCATCGCTTCACGTCTACAGCCCTGTACATAAAATACAATTCTAATGTGACTTTATTGTGATTATTCCACCTAGTCACTATACCCATCCTATGTAAAGTATCCTAAAAACAAGCGTCAATTCTATATATGTTTGAATTGTTTCTGTGCGTAGGTTTGTATTCAAAATAGGGCAGAACTTTTTTTTTAAGTAAGGACGTTTTTGAAGAAATTAGTTGGTTTGCAGGAAAGATCATGTAGCGTCCTGTTTGAGAAGAGTACGTTTCGTCATTATTTGAGTCACATTCTTTCAGTTCTACAGCTAATCATGTTTTGCGTTGCTTTGTCATGCGACTGATAACTAAACGTGTAGCAACGTTGCAGCGTAGACTAACGATCCGCGTGACATGCGAGGCAGCTAACTTTATGTATTAACCCTTTGATACACAAGCTATGCTTACCCCCTTTAATGCACAACATGGGTCTAAAATGACCCGCATTCATTTCCTATGACATTTCATGTATGGCTGAGTGTTTCTTTGCTATATCTTTAAAATTCATTTCATTATTTAATAATCCAATTATTCCTTTATTTTGTTTTTGAGTATCACAAGTCATTATTTTAATTGTTGTCTTTCTTACATTCTGAGCAAAAAACTTTTTGTGGTACTACATCAATTTTATAGACATGGGTCTAAAATGACCCATATTTACATTTAGTCATTTTAGCAGACGCTCTTATCCAGAGCGACTTACAGTAAGTACAGGGACATTCCCCCGAGGCAAGTAGGGTGAAGTGCCTTGCCCAAGGACACAACGTCAGTTTGCATGACCGGGAATCGAACTGGCAACCTTCGGATTACTAGCCCGATTCCCTAACCGCTCAGCCGCTCAGCCACCTGACTCCCTGGACTCCCATATGGATTCACTATGGAATTTGATAGAAACTTTGGATATTTGCAATTTGGAACATATTTACTGTGGATAACTATTCACCTGTCACACATTTCACAGCTCAACCCTGCTGCTTTTAGGCTGGGAGATGTTCACAAGTGACATCATTGATGAGGTCCTGAAATGCAACAACTTAGAGATGAAGAGCTGCAACAGCAAAAAGGAAAGAGTGGAGAAGCATCAAACAGGAACTCATGGCCTCTATCAGTTTGACCCTCCTTGCAGGGGAGGACAAGAGCCTAGATGTGGCCTTGCGGGAGAGTTTTTGGATCCAATTGCAAAATCCAATGTATAATGCCACCATGGGGCTAAAGAGATTTGAGGATATCCTCAGCTTCATAAAGTTTGATGATAAGAGCTCTTCTTGTGGCTGGGTGGTAGTTGCATTTAGTTTTTACTCCACATCTTTCCATCACCTCTTTAATATACAGTTAGGTCCATAAATATTTGGACATTGACACAATTTTCATCATTTTGGCTCTGTATACCACCACAATGGATTTGAAATGAAACAATCAAGATGTGCTTTAAGTGCAGACTTTCAGCTTTAATTTCAGGGTATTTACATCCAAATCAGGTGAACGGTGTAGGAATTACAACACATTTTATATGTGGCCCCCCCCCCTTTTTGACTTTTCCCGTTTCGAAAGGTCCCGTGCGCGCTGTCTGTGGAACTTTACCGTAACCGTGGGATCCCATGTAAATGTTTAGTCCCCGGTAGGTAAAGGAATGAAACCGTCTGCATTGTTGATGTGGAGCTGTGGCTAACCTAGGACTTAGTCACCGTCTGTAAGCTCGGGCAGCATCTGTGATGTGCAGCATTGGATTTTAAAAGGATGCAACACTCCTTAGACAAAATATAGTTACGATTTGTATGCATCGTCAGCCTGAACAACCAAATGTTGATCAAAGACGAACAATCGATCTGCGTGAGCCGATACAGCCAGGTGTAGGGACGTTAGTGGGTGTGGTGTAAATCTGATGGACTGTATATATATATATGCTACACACCAACAGGTAGCCAAGATTTTCCTGTACACAAAGCAACGGACCAGAATAACCTCAATAAACTTTAGCGTCTTGTGCAAATTGCAAATTGTGTCTGTAAGGTTAGCGGTTTGGCAGAGGTGAGTTTAGCTGAATAAAATAACCTAGTCATTGTCGCAAAATTTAATGTGCCTCGCATAACTGACATCTTTCGCAGTTATTGAATGAGCTTTGAATAAAACATGTTTCTAGGTTTATTGACGGTGTCTGTTACGGTTTAGTATCCGTATCTTACCTGAGCATGACACAGTCATGCGAAACAACCGTCAACACACTCATGGATGTGGGTGGACTGGACATGTGTGACTAGTAATCGTGTGGTGGGGATTAACTGTATGCTCATGTAAAAAGATAAACCATACGTTGTATGTTTCACATGTATAGGCCTAAACATCTAGCTTGTTTTAGCTTAGTTGTCATCATGCGAAAATAGCACGGTTGTCTACAAAACCTTTGCGGCCTCAACCAACCAACCTCTGTTTAAGGATAAACGTGGTGTGCGTTCTAGGGCCTAACTAGTTTATGTTTTGTCTTGCTGTCACTGTCAGTCTATTCTAGAAGGTTGTGTGCCGGTCAGTTGT